>NW_028164921.1:2500-17500 GCF_964263955.1 Coregonus lavaretus
GGGAGGGGGGAGAGATAGATAGATAGACTATAGATACAGTAGCCTAGAGAGAGAGAGATGGGGAGGGGGAGAGATAGATAGATAGACTATAGATACAGTAGCCTAGAGAGAGAGAGATGGGGAGGGGGGAGAGATAGATAGACAGACTATAGATACAGTAGCCTAGAGAGAGAGAGATGGGGAGGGGGGAGAGATAGATAGACCTATAGATACAGTAGCCTAGAGAGAGAGAGATGGGGAGGGGGGAGAGATAGATAGACTATAGATACAGTAGCCTAGAGAGAGAGAGATGGGGAGGGGGGAGAGATAGATAGACTATAGATACAGTAGCCTAGAGAGAGAGAGATGGGGAGGGGGGAGAGATAGATAGATAGACTATAGATACAGTAGCCTAGAGAGAGAGAGATGGGGAGGGGGGAGAGATAGATAGACTATAGATACAGTAGCCTAGAGAGAGAGAGATGGGGAGGGGGGAGAGATAGATAGACTATAGATACAGTAGCCTAGAGAGAGAGAGATAGGGAGGGGGGAGAGATAGATAGACTATAGATACAGTAGCCTAGAGAGAGAGAGATGGGGAGGGGGGAGAGATAGATAGACTATAGATACAGTAGCCTAGAGAGAGAGAGATGGGGAGGGGGGAGAGATAGATAGACTATAGATACAGTAACCTAGAGAGAGAGAGATGTGTAGGGGGGAGAGATAGATAGATAGACTATAGATACAGTAGCCTAGAGAGAGAGAGATGGGGAGGGGGAGAGATAGATAGACTATAGATACAGTAGCCTAGAGGAGAGAGATGGGGAGGGGGGAGAGATAGATAGACTATAGATACAGTAGCCTAGAGAGAGAGAGATGGGGAGGGGGGAGAGATAGATAGACTATAGATACAGTAGCCTAGAGAGAGAGAGATGGGGAGGGGGGAGAGATAGATAGTGTAGATATAGAGAGATAGATAGTGTAGACATATAGAGATAGATAGTGTAGATATAGAGAGATAGATAGTGTAGATATAGAGATAGATAGTGTAGATATAGATAGATAGATAGTGTATATATAGAGAGATAGATAGTGTAGATATAGAGAGATAGATAGTGTAGACATAGAGAGATAGATAGTGTAGATATATAGAGATAGATAGTGTAGATATAGAGAGATAGATATTGCAGATATAGAGAGATAGATAATGTAGATATAAAGATATAGATAGTGTAGATATAGAGAGATAGATAGTGTAGATATAGAGAAATAGATAGTGTAGATATAGAGATAGATAGTGTAGATATAGAGATAGATAGTGTAGAGATATAGAGATAGATAGTGTAGATATAGAGAGATAGATAGTGTAGATATAGAGATAGATAGTGTAGATATAGAGATAGATAGTGTAGATATAGAGAGATAGATAGTGTAGATATAGAGATAGATAGTGTAGATATAGAGATAGATAGTGTAGATATAGAGATAGATAGTGTAGATATAGAGAGATAGATAGTGTAGATATAGAGAGATAGATAGTGTAGATATAGAGATAGATAGTGTAGATATAGGGAGATATATAGTGTAGATATAGAGATATAGATAGTGTAGATATAGAGATAGATAGTGTAGATATATAGAGATATAGATAGTGTAGATATAGAGATATAGATAGTGTAGATATAGAGATAGAAAGTGTAGATATAGAGAGATAGATAGTGTAGAGATATAGAGATAGATAGTGTAGATATAGAGAGATAGATAGTGTAGATATAGAGAGATAGATAGTGTAGATATAGAGAGATAGATAGTGTAGATATAGAGAGATAGATAGTGTAGATATATAGAGATAGATAGTGTAGATATAGAGAGATAGATAGTGTAGATATAGAGAGATAGATAGTGTAGATATAGAGATAGATAGTGTAGATATAGAGAGATAGATAGTGTAGATATAGAGAGATAGATAGTGTAGATATAGAGAGATAGATAGTGTAGATATAGAGAGATAGATAGTGTAGATATAGAGATAGATAGTGTAGATATAGAGAGATAGATAGTGTAGATATAGAGATAGATAGTGTAGATATAGAGATGTGTAGATATATAGAGATAGATAGTGTAGATATAGAGAGATAGATATTGCAGATATATAGATATATAGTGTAGATATAGAGATAGCTAGTGTAGATATAGAGATAGAGATAGATAGTGTAGATATAGAGATAAATAGTGTAGATATAGAGATAGATAGTGTATATATAGAGATAGATAGTGTAGATATAGAGATAGATAGTGTAGATATAGAGAGATGGATAGTGTAGATATAGAGAGATAGATAGTGGTAGATATAGAGAGATAGATAGTGTAGATATAGAGATAGAAAGTGTAGATATAGAGAGATAGATAGTGTAGATATAGAGATAGATAGTGTAGAGATATAGAGATAGATAGTGTAGATATAGAGAGAGATAGTGTAGATATAGAGAGAGATAGTGTAGATATAGAGATAGATAGTGTAGATATAGAGAGATAGATAGTGTAGATATAGAGAGATAGATAGTGTAGATATAGAGAGATAGTCGGGTTAAAGCTGGGTGTTACTGTTAGAGATAGGGGTTAAACTGGGTGTTACTGTTAGAGATAGGGGTTAAAGCTGGTGTTACTGTTAGAGATAGGGGTTAAAGCTGGGTGTTACTGTTAGAGATAGGGGTTAAAGCTGGGTGTTACTGTTAGAGATAGGGGTTAAAGCTGGGTGTTACTGTTAGAGATAGGGGTTAAAGCTGGTGTTACTGTTAGAAATAGGGGTTAAAGCTGGGTGTTACTGATAGAGATAGGGGTTAAAGCTGGGTGGTACTGTTAGAGATAGGGGTTAAAGCTGGGTGTTACTGTTAGAGATAGGGGTTAAGCTGGGTGTTACTGTTAGAGATAGGGGTTAAAGCTGGGTGTACTGTTAGAGATAGGGGTTAAAGCTGGGTGGTACTGTTAGAGATAGGGGTTAAAGCTGGGTGGTACTGTTAGAGATAGGGGTTAAAGCTGGGTGTTACTGTTAGAGATAGGGGTTAAAGCTGGGTGTTACTGTTAGAGATAGGGGTTAAAGCTGGGTGGTACTGTTAGAGATAGGGGTTAAAGCTGGGTGGTACTGTTAGAGATAGGGGTTAAAGCTGGGTGGTACTGTTAGAGATAGGGGTTAAAGCTGGTGGTACTGTTAGAGATAGGGGTTAAAGCTGGGTGTTACTGTTAGAGATAGGGGTTAAAATTGGGTGTTACTGTTAGAGATAGGGGTTAAAGCTGGGTGTTACTGTTAGAGATAGGGGTTAAAGCTGGGTGTTACTGTTAGAGATAGGGGTTAAAATTGGGTGTTACTGTTAGAGATAGGGGTTAAAATTGGGTGTTACTGTTAGAGATAGGGGTTAAAGCTGGGGTACTGTTAGAGATTGGGGTTAAAGCTGGGTGGTACTGTTAGAGATAGGGGTTAAAGCTGGGTGGTACTGTTAGAGATAGGGGTTAAAGCTGGGTGTTACTGTTAGAGATAGGGGTTAAAGCTGGGTGGTACTGTTAGAGATAGGGGTTAAAGCTGGGTGGTACTGTTAGAGATAGGGGTTAAAGCTGGGTGGTACTGTTAGAGATAGGGGTTAAAGCTGGGTGTTACTGTTAGAGATAGGGGTTAAAGCTGGGTGGTACTGTTAGAGATAGGGGTTAAAGCTGGTGTTACTGTTAGAGATAGGGGTTAAAGCTGGGTGTTACTGTTAGAGATAGGGGTTAAAGCTGGGTGTTACTGTTAGAGATAGGGGTTAAAGCTGGGTGGTACTGTTAGACATAGGGGTTAAAGCTGGGTGTTACTGTTAAAGATAGGGGTTAAAGCTGGGTGTTACTGTTAAGATAGGGGTTAAAGCTGGGTGTTACTGTTAGAGATAGGGGTTAAAGCTGGGGGTTACTGTTAAAGATAGGGTTTAAAGCTGGGTGGTACTGTTAGAGATAGGGGTTAAAGCTGGGTGTTACTGTTAGAGATAGGGGTTAAAGCTGGGTGTTACTGTTAGAGATAGGGGTTAAAGCTGGGTGGTACTGTTAGAGATAGGGGTTAAAGCTGGTGTTACTGTTAGAGATAGGGGTTAAAGCTGTGTTACTGTTAGAGATAGGGGTTAAAGCTGGGTGGTACTGTTAGAGATAGGGGTTAAAGCTGGGTGGTACTGTTAGAGATAGGGGTTAAAGCTGGTGTTACTGTTAGAGATAGGGGTTAAAGCTTATATTTGTCACATGTAAAAGTGTGTATGACGCTTATGTTTGAATTGGATATTTGTTTTGCATATCCCAACTCCCCCTGAGACACCCCCTCAGAGAGTGTGGTCACAGCTGGGGTTAGCCGTTATCAACTGCGAACCTGGAGTGTATATAATGTTAAGTGCCTTGCTCAAGATGTTTCACCTTGTCAGCCCGGGGGATTCGAACTAGCGACCTTTGGGTTACTGGGCCCAACGCCAGGCTACCTGCTGCCCTACTGTTGGGGATGCTGTGTGTGTTTCCTAATTGAGTTGTGCTCATCTTCTAGTGCGCATGGGTGGAGCTATTCAGCCTGACAGACGACTGTTTGTCCCCAGAGAGAGATGGATAGAGGGGGGGAGGGAGATGGATAGAGAGAGAGTGAGAGAGAGAGAGAGAGAGAGAGAGAGGGAGAGGAGAGAGAGAGAGAGAGAGAGGAGAGAGAGAGGAGGGGAGGGAGGGAGGAGGGGGGGGGGGGGGAGAGAGAGAGAGAGAGAGAGGGGGGGGAGAGAGAGAGAGAGAGAGACAGCAGAAGAGGGATAGAGGGTTGAGAACTGACCAATGAGAAAGTGTGTCGGGTTTTTAGATGGTGACACGTGACAGCAGAGTGTATGGACACGTGACAGCAGAGTGTATGTTGCTATGGAGACAGAACTCAGGTCTACTGCAGAACTATCTACAGTATCAAACAGATAATCTAGTCCAACTGTCTCTCTCTCTCTCTCTCTCTCTCTCTCTCTCTCTCTCTCTCTCTCTCTCTCTCTCTCTGCCTCTCTCTGCCTCTCTCTCTCTCTCTCACTCTCTCTCTCTCTCTCTCTCTGCCTCTCTCTGCCTCTCTCTCTCTCTCTCACTCTCTCTCTCTCTCTCTCTCTCTCTCTCTCTCTCTCGTTCTCTCTCTCTCTCTCTTTCTTTCTCTCTTTTTTTTCTCTCTCTCTCTCTCTCTCTCTCCCTCTCCATCTCCCTCTCTCCCTCTCTCTTCCTCTCTCTCCTCTCCTTCTCTTTAACAGGATGTGCTGTGTGTCTCTCTTCATTACCCATAATGCTGTTCTTCCTCTAGACACCCACAGCATCCTGTCCTGTCCCACCCATCCACTTCCTCCTCCTGGTCCATAACCCTTAACCCCCTGCCCATGACCTTCATCTTCTCCCTAAACCCTCTCTCCTATGACCCTGTTGTTCCAACCCTCGCTGTAATTCATCCTATATTTTCTAGAGCTTCTCCCTAACCCTCTCTCCTGTGACCCTGTTGTTCCAACCCTCGCAGTAATTCATCCTATATTTTCTGGAGATTCTCCCTAACACTCTCTCCTGTGACCCTGTTGTTCCAACCCTCGCTGTAATTCATCCTATATTTTCTGGAGATTCTCCCTAACCCTCTCTCCTGTGACCCTGTTGTTCCAACCCTCGCTGTAATTCATCCTATATTTTCTAGAGATTCTCCCTAACCCCTCTCTCCTGTGACCCTGTTGTTCCAACCCTCGCTGTAATTCATCCTATATTTTCTAGAGATTCTCCCTAACCCTCTCTCCTTTGACCCTGTTGTTCCAACCCTCGCTGTAATTCATCCTATATTTTCTAGAGATTCTCCCTAACCCCTCTCTCCTGTGACCCTGTTGTTCCAACCCTCGCTGTAATTCATCCTATATTTTCTAGAGATTCTCCCTAACCCCTCTCTCCTGTGACCCTGTTGTTCCAACCCTCGCTGTAATTCATCCTATATTTTCTAGAGATTCTCCCTAACCCCTCTCTCCTGTGACCCTGTTGTTCCAACCCTCGCTGTAATTCATCCTATATTTTCTAGAGATTCTCCCTAACCCTCTCTCCTATGACCCTGTTGTTCCAACCCTCGCTGTAATTCATCCTATATTTTCTAGAGATTCTCCCTAACCCCTCTCTCCTGTGACCCTGTTGTTCCAACCCTCGCTGTAATTCATCCTATATTTTCTAGAGATTCTCCCTAACCCCTCTCTCCTGTGACCCTGTTGTTCCAACCCTCGCTGTAATTCATCCTATATTTTCTAGAGATTCTCCCTGGACCCACAGGATACAACAGTGCAGTCCTTCAACATACAATTAAGCAATCAAATCCAAACAGAGGACGCATTTGTAGCAGGTATACAAACGATGATGGGGATGAGCACTATATGAAACTGTATAGTGTTGTATTGAACCCTGACCCCCAGTCATGATCTCCCTTATTAAACTGTATAGTGTTGTATTGAACCCTGACCCCCAGTCATGATCTCCTTATTAAACTGTATAGTGTTGTATTGAACCCTGACCCCCAGTCATGATCTCCCTTATTAAACTGTATAGTGTTGTATTGAACCCTGACCCCCAGTCATGATCTCCTTATTAAACTGTATAGTGTTGTATTGAACCCTGACCCCCAGTCATGATCTCCATATTAAACTGTATAGTGTTGTATTGAACCCTGACCCCCAGTCATGATCTCCCTTATTAAACTGTATAGTGTTGTATTGAACCCTGACCCCCAGTCATGATCTCCTTATTAAACTGTATAGTGTTGTATTGAACCCTGACCCCCAGTCATGATCTCCCTTATTAAACTGTATAGTGTTGTGTTGAACCCTGACCCCCAGTCATGATCTCCCTTATTAAACTGTATAGTGTTGTATTGAACCCTGACCCCCAGTCATGATCTCCTTATTAAACTGTATAGTGTTGTATTGAACCCTGACCCCCAGTCATGATCTCCTTATTAAACTGTATAGTGTTGTATTGAACCCTGACCCCCAGTCATGATCTCCCTTATTAAACTGTATAGTGTTGTATTGAACCCTGACCCCCAGTCATGATCTCCCTTATTAAACTGTATAGTGTTGTATTGAACCCTGACGCCCAGTCATGATCTCCCTTATTAAACTGTATAGTGTTGTATTGAACCCTGACCCCCAGTCATGATCTCCATATTAAACTGTATAGTGTTGTATTGAACCCTGACCCCCAGTCATGATCTCCCTTATTAAACTGTATAGTGTTGTATTGAACCCTGACCCCCAGTCATGATCTCCTTATTAAACTGTATAGTGTTGTATTGAACCCTGACCCCCAGTCATGATCTCCCTTATTAAACTGTATAGTGTTGTATTGAACCCTGAACCCCAGTCATGATCTCCCTTATTAAACTGTATAGTGTTGTATTGAACCCTGACCCCCAGTCATGATCTCCTTATTAAACTGTATAGTGTTGTATTGAACCCTGACCCCCAGTCATGATCTCCTTATTAAACTGTATAGTGTTGTATTGAACCCTGACCCCCAGTCATGATCTCCATATTAAACTGTATAGTGTTGTATTGAACCCTGACCCCCAGTCATGATCTCCCTTATTAAACTGTATAGTGTTGTATTGAACCCTGACCCCCAGTCATGATCTCCCTTATTAAACTGTATAGTGTTGTATTGAACCCTGACCCCCAGTCATGATCTCCCTTATTAAACTGTATAGTGTTGTATTGAACCCTGACCCCCAGTCATGATCTCCCTTATTAAACTGTATAGTGTTGTATTGAACCCTGACCCCCAGTCATGATCTCCCTTATTAAACTGTATAGTGTTGTATTGAACCCTGACCCCCAGTCATGATCTCCTTATTAAACTGTATAGTGTTGTATTGAACCCTGACCCCCAGTCATGATCTCCATATTAAACTGTATAGTGTTGTATTGAACCCTGACCCCCAGTCATGATCTCCCTTATTAAACTGTATAGTGTTGTATTGAACCCTGACCCCCAGTCATGATCTCCCTTATTAAACTGTATAGTGTTGTATTGAACCCTGACCCCCAGTCATGATCTCCCTTATTAAACTGCATAGTGTTGTATTGAACCCTGACCCCCAGTCATGATCTCCTTATTAAACTGTATAGTGTTGTATTGAACCCTGACCCCCAGTCATGATCTCCTTATTAAACTGTATAGTGTTGTATTGAACCCTGACCCCCAGTCATGATCTCCTTATTAAACTGTATAGTGTTGTATTGAACCCTGACCCCCAGTCATGATCTCCCTTATTAAACTGTATAGTGTTGTATTGAACCCTGACCCCCAGTCATGATCTCCTTATTAAACTGTATAGTGTTGTATTGAACCCTGACCCCCAGTCATGATCTCCATATTAAACTGTATAGTGTTGTATTGAACCCTGACCCCCAGTCATGATCTCCCTTATTAAACTGTATAGTGTTGTATTGAACCCTGACCCCCAGTCATGATCTCCCTTATTAAACTGTATAGTGTTGTATTGAACCCTGACCCCCAGTCATGATCTCCCTTATTAAACTGTATAGTGTTGTATTGAACCCTGACCCCCAGTCATGATCTCCCTTATTAAACTGTATAGTGTTGTATTGAACCCTGACCCCCAGTCATGATCTCCCTTATTAAACTGTATAGTGTTGTATTGAACCCTGACCCCCAGTCATGATCTCCTTATTAAACTGTATAGTGTTGTATTGAACCCTGACCCCCAGTCATGATCTCCTTATTAAACTGTATAGTGTTGTATTGAACCCTGACCCCCAGTCATGATCTCCCTTATTAAACTGTATAGTGTTGTATTGAACCCTGACCCCCAGTCATGATCTCCATATTAAACTGTATAGTGTTGTATTGAACCCTGACCCCCAGTCATGATCTCCCTTATTAAACTGTATAGTGTTGTATTGAACCCTGACCCCCAGTCATGATCTCCCTTATTAAACTGTATAGTGTTGTATTGAACCCTGACCCCCAGTCATGATCTCCCTTATTAAACTGTATAGTGTTGTATTGAACCCTGACCCCCAGTCATGATCTCCCTTATTAAACTGTATAGTGTTGTATTGAACCCTGACCCCCAGTCATGATCTCCTTATTAAACTGTATAGTGTTGTATTGAACCCTGACCCCCAGTCATGATCTCCTTATTAAACTGTATAGTGTTGTATTGAACCCTGACCCCCAGTCATGATCTCCTTATTAAACTGTATAGTGTTGTATTGAACCCTGACCCCCAGTCATGATCTCCTTATTAAACTGTATAGTGTTGTATTGAACCCTGACCCCCAGTCATGATCTCCCTTATTAAACTGTATAGTGTTGTATTGAACCCTGACCCCCAGTCATGATCTCCCTTATTAAACTGTATAGTGTTGTATTGAACCCTGACCCCCAGTCATGATCTCCCTTATTAAACTGTATAGTGTTGTATTGAACCCTGACCCCCAGTCATGATCTCCCTTATTAAACTGTATAGTGTTGTATTGAACCCTGACCCCCAGTCATGATCTCCCTTATTAAACTGTATAGTGTTGTATGTGGAGGATGAGGGCTGCAGTAGGTATCTCAGATAGGGGGGAGTGAGGCCTAAGAAGGTTTTATAAATAAGCATCAACCAGTGGGTCTTGCGTCGGGTATACAGAGATGACCAGTTTACAGAGGAGTATAGAGTGCAGTGATGTGTCCTATGAGGAGCATTGGTGGCAAATCTGATGGCCGAATGGTAAAGAACATCTAGCCGCTCGAGAGCACCCTTACCTGCCAATCTATAAATTACGTCTCCGTAATCTAGCGGGTAACAGGGTTTTATTGGTGATCCCCCTTGCCACTTTATTGTTCAGCAAATGGGGTTTTGGTTTTGGTTTTAGTCTTGTCTTGCCTTCAGCTACTCAACAGACGAGCTAAACCACTTCTATGCTCGCTTCGAGGCAAGCAACACTGAAGCATGCATGAGAGCACCAGCTGTTCCGGATGACTATGTGATCACGCTCTCCGTAGCCGATGTGAGTAAGACTTTTAAGCAGGTCAACATTCATGTGGTCCTCTGTAGCTCAGCTGGTAGAGCACGGCGCTTGTAACGCCAAGGTAGTGGGTTCGATCCCCGGGACCACCCATACACAAAAATTTATGCACGCACGACTGTAAGTCGCTTTGGATAAAAGCGTCTGCTAAATGGCATATTATTATATTATTATTATTCACAAGGCCGCAGGGCCAGACGGATTACCAGGATGTGTACTCCGAGCATGCGCTGACCAACTGGCAAGTGTCTTCACTGACATTTTCAACCTCTCCCTGACTGAGTCTGTAATACCAACATGTTTCAAGCAGACCACCATAGTCCCCGTGCCCAAGGACTCTAAGATAACCTGCCTAAATGACTACCGACCCGTAGCACTGACGTCTGTAGCCATGAAGTGCTTTGAAAGGCTGGCCATGGCTCACATCAACACCATTATCCCAGAAACCCTAGACCCACTCCAATTTGCATACCGCCCCAACAGATCCACAGATGATGCAATCTCTATTGCACTCCACACTGCCCTTTCCCACCTGGACAAGAGAAACACCTACCTGAGAATGCTATTCATTGACTACAGCTCAGCATTCAACACCATAGTGCCCTCAAAGCTCATCACTAAGCTAAGGATCCTGGGACTAAACACCTCCCTCTGCAACTGGATCCTGGACTTCCTGACGGGCCGCCCCCCAGGTGGTAAGGGTAGGTAACAACACATCTGCCACACTGATCCTCAACACTGGGGCCCCTCAGGGGTGCGTGCTCAGTCCCCTCCTGTACTCCCTGTTCACCCATGACTGCATGGCCAGGCTCGACTCCAACACCATCATTAAGTTTGCCGACAACACAACAGTGGTAGGCCTGATCACCGACAACGATGAGACAGCCTATAGCAGGGTTCTTCAATTCCGGTCCTGGAGGGCCGAAACACCTCTGTTTTTCATCCTCTCCTTCTAATCAGGGGCTAATTCAGACCTGGGACACCAGGTGAGTGCAATTAACTACCAGGTAGAAATAAAAAACAGAAGTGTTTCGGCCCTCCAGGACCGGAATTGAAGAACCCTGGCCTATAGGGAGGAGGTCAGAGACCTGGCCGTGTGGTGCCAGGATAACAACCTCTCCCTCAACGTGACCAAGACAAAGGAGATGATTGTGGACTACAGGAAAAAAAAGAGGACTGAGCACGCCCCCATTCTCATCGACTGTGGTCCTCTGTAGCTCAGCTGGTAGAGCACGGCGCTTGTAACGCCAAGGTAGTGGGTTCGATCCCCGGGACCACCCATACACAAAAATGTATGCACGCATGACTGTAAGTCGCTTTGGATAAAAGCGTCTGCTAAATGGCATATTTATTTATTATTTATCGACGGGGCTGTAGTGGAACAGGTTGAGAGCTTCAAGTTCCTTGGTGTCCACATCACCAACAAACTATCATGGTCCAAACACACCAAGACAGTTGTGAAGAGGGCACGACAATGCCTATTCCCCCTCAGGAGACTGAAAAGATTTGGCATCATAAAATTCTACAGCTGCACCATCGAGAGCATCCTGACTGGTTGCATCACCGCCTGGTATGGCAACTGTTCGGCCTCCGACCGCAAGGGTAGTGCAAGGGTAGTGCGTACGGCCCAGTACATCACTGGGGCCAAGCTTCCTGCCATCCAGGACCTCTATACCAGGCGGTGTCAGAGGAAGGCCCTCAAAATTGTCAAAGACTCCAGCCACCCTAGTCATAGACTGTTCTCTCTGCTACCGCACGGCAAGCGGTACGGAGTGCCAAGTCTAGGTCCAAAAGACTTCTCAACAGCTTCTACCCCCAAGCCATAAGGCTCCTGAACAGCTAATCATGGCTACCCAGACTATTTGCACTGCCCCCCCACCCCCTCTTTTACTCTGCTGCTACTCTGTTAATTATTTATGCATAGTCACTTTAACTCTACCCACATGTACATATTACTTCAACTACCTCAACTAGCCGGTGCCCCCGCACATTGACTCTGCACCGGTACCCCCCTGTATACAGTGGGGGAAAAAACCATTTAGTCAGCCACCAATTGTGCAAGTTCTCCCACTTAAAAAGGTGAGAGAGGCCTGTAATTTTCATCATAGGTACACGTCAACTATGACAGACAAAATGAGAAAAAAAATTCCAGAAAATCACATTGTAGGATTTTTTATGAATTTATTTGCAAATTATGGTGGAAAATAAGTATTTGGTCCATAACAAAAGTTTCTCAATACTTTGTTATATACCCTTTGTTGGCAATGACACAGGTCAAACGTTTTCTGTAAGTCTTCACAAGGTTTTCACACACTGTTGCTGGTATTTTGGCCCATTCCTCCATGCAGATCTCCTCTAGAGCAGTGATGTTTTGGGGCTGTCGCTGGGCAACACAGACTTTCAACTCCCTCCAAAGATTTTCTATGGGGTTGAGATCTGGAGACTGGCTAGGCCACTCCAGGACCTTGAAATGCTTCTTACGAAGCCACTCCTTCGTTGCCCGGGCGGTGTGTTTGGGATCATTGTCATGCTGAAAGACCCAGCCACGTTTCATCTTCAATGCCCTTGCTGATGGAAGGAGGTTTTCACTCAAAATCTCACGATTATTGGCCCCATTCATTCTTTCCTTTACACGGATCAGTCGTCCTGGTCCCTTTGCAGAAAAACAGCCCCAAAGCATGATGTTTCCACCCCCATGCTTCACAGTAGGTATGGTGTTCTTTGGATGCAACTCAGCATTCTTTGTCCTCCAAACACGACGAGTTGAGTTTTTACCAAAAGGTTCTATTTTGGTTTCATCTGACCATATGACATTCTCCCAATCCTCTTCTGGATCATCCAAATGCACTCTAGCAAACTTCAGACGGGCCTGGACATGTACTGGCTTAAGCAGGGGGACACGTCTGGCACTGCAGGATTTGAATCCCTGGCGGCGTAGTGTGTTACTGATGGTAGGCTTTGTTACTTTGGTCCCAGCTCTCTGCAGGTCATTCACTAGGTCCCCCCGTGTGGTTCTGGGATTTTTGCTCACCGTTCTTGTGATCATTTTGACCCCACGGGGTGAGATCTTGCGTGGAGCCCCAGATCGAGGGAGATTATCAGTGGTCTTGTATGTCTTCCATTTCCTAATAATTGCTCCCACAGTTGATTTCTTCAATCCAAGCTGCTTACCTATTGCAGATTCAGTCTTCCCAGCCTGGTGCAGGTCTACAATTTTGTTTCTGGTGTCCTTTGACAGTTCTATGGTCTTGGCCATAGTGGAGTTTGGAGTGTGACTGTTTGAGGTGGTGGACAGGTGTCTTTTATACTGATAACAAGTTCAAACAGGTGCCATTAATACAGGTAACGAGTGGAGGACAGAGGAGCCTCTTAAAGAAGAAGTTACAGGTCTGTGAGAGCCAGAAATCTTGCTTGTTTGTAGGTGACCAAATACTTATTTTCCACCATAATTTGCAAATAAATTCATTAAAAATCCTACAATGTGATATTCTGGAGAAAAAAAATCTCAATTTGTCTGTCATAGTTGACATGTACCTATGATGAATATTACAGGCCTCTCTCATATTTTTAAGTGGGAGAACTTGCACAATTGGTGGCTGACTAAATACTTTTTTTCCCCACTGTATATAGCCTCCCTACTGTTATTTTATTTTACTTCTGCTCTTTTTTTCTCAACACTTTTTTGTTGTTGTTTTATTTTACTTTTTTATTTAAAATAAATGTTATATTATGTATTATATTGTGTATTATATTGTGTATTATGTTGTGTATTATATTGTGTATTGTATTGTGTATTATATTGTGTATTATTTTGTATTATATTGTGTATTGTATTGTGTATTATATTGTGTATTATATTGTGTATTATATTGTGTATTATATTGTGTATTGTATTGTGTATTGTATATTATATTGTGTATTATATTGTGTATTGTGTATTGTATTATATTGTATTATATTGTGTTATATTGTATTATATTGCATTGTGTATTATATTGTATTGTATTATGTATCATTGTGTATTATATTGTGTATTGTATTGTATTATATTGTGTATTGTATTGTATTGTGTATTATTTTGTATTATATTGTATTATATTGTGTATTATATTGTGTATTATATTGTGATTCTACCCAGGAATGTTCAGAGGATTTCATCACAGCAGAGCAGAACCCCCCTCTCTCTCTTCTTCTCTGGGCCCCCTGTATAAACACACAGACACACACACACAGACACACACACACTCCGTTTCTATGTACGTTGGCTGACAGCGGCGAGCGGTTTCACAGGCGGGGCAGAACCCTGACCTTTCACCCCACAGCAGATGGGCGGTTACCACGACGAGTACCATCTCGGGACCGTGTGTGTGTGTTTCTCTGTGTGTGTGTGTTTCTGTGTGTGTTTCTGTGTGTGTGTGTGTGTGTGTGTGTGTTTCTGTGTGTGTGTGTTTCTGTGTGTGTGTGTGTTTCTGTGTGTGTGTGATTCTGTGTGTGTGTGTTTCTGTGTGTGTGTGTGTGTGTCTGTGTGTGTGTGTTTCTGTGTGTGTGTGTTTCTGTGTGTGTTTGTGTGTGTGTGTGTTTCTGTGTGTGTGTGTTTCTGTGTGTGTGTGTTTCTGTGTGTGTGTGATTCTGTGTGTGTGTGTTTCTGTGTGTGTGTGTGTGTGTCTGTGTGTGTGTGTTTCTGTGTGTGTGTGTTTCTGTGTGTGTGTGATTATGTGTGTGTGTGTGTGTTTCTGTGTGTGTGTTTCTGTGTGTGTGTGTTTCTGTGTGTGTGTGTTTCTGTGTGTGTGTGTTTCTGTGTGTGTGTGTGTGTGTGTTTCTGTGTGTGTGTGTTTCTGTGTGTGTGTGTTTGTGTGTGTGTGTGTTTGTGTGTGTGTATAGGACCTTCAGTCAGTGTGCTGTCTGTCCTTCTGTCTGGTCCTGGCAGTTGATACTGTAGAATAATCAACTAGATGAA
>NW_028164921.1:22500-51309 GCF_964263955.1 Coregonus lavaretus
TCTACAACAGATAGATATGCAACGGTACATAGATCTACAACAGATAGATATGCAACGGCACATAGAGTTACAACAGATAGATATGCAACAGTACATAGATCTACAACAGATAGATATGCAACGGCACATAGATCTACAACAGATAGATATGCAACAGTACATAGAGTTACAACAGATAGATATGCAACGGTACATAGAGTTACGAAAGATAGATATGCAACGGCACATAGAGTTACAACAGATAGATATGCAACAGTACATAGATCTACAACAGATAGATATGCAACGGTACATAGATCTACAACAGATAGATATGCAACGGCACATAGATCTACAACAGATAGATATGCAACGGCACATAGATCTACAACAGATAGATATGCAACGGTACATAGATCTACAACAGATAGATATGCAACGGTACATAGATCTACAACAGATAGATATGCAACGGTACATAGATCTACAACAGATAGATATGCAACGGTACATAGATCTACAACAGATAGATATGCAACGGCACATAGATCTACAACAGATAGATATGCAACGGTACATAGAGTTACAACAGATAGATATGCAACGGTACATAGATCTACAACAGATAGATATGCAACGGCACATAGATCTACAACAGATAGATATTCAACGGTACATAGATCTACAACAGATAGATATGCAACGGTACATAGAGTTACGAAAGATAGATATGCAACGGCACATAGATCTACAACAGATAGATATGCAACGGTACATAGATCTACAACAGATAGATATGCAATGGTACATAGATCTACAACAGATAGATATGCAACGGTACATAGATCTACAACAGATAGATATGCAACGGTACATAGATCTACAACAGATAGATATGCAACGGTACATAGATCTACAACAGATAGATATACAACGGCACATAGAGTTACAACAGATAGATATGCAACGGCACATAGAGTCACAACAGATAGATATGCAACGGTACATAGAGTTACAACAGATAGATATGCAACGGCACATAGATCTACAACAGATAGATATGCAACGGCACATAGATCTACAACAGATAGATATGCAACGGTACATAGATCTAAAACAGATAGATATGCAACGGCACATAGAGTTACAACAGATAGATATGCAACGGTACATAGATCTACAACAGATAGATATGCAACGGCACATAGATCTATAACAGATAGATATGCAACGGTACATAGATCTACAACAGATAGATATGCAACGGTACATAGATCTACAACAGATAGATATGCAACGGTACATAGATCTAATCTACAACAGATAGATATGCAACGGTACATAGATCTACAACAGATAGATATGCAACGGTACATAGATCTACAACAGATAGATATGCAACGGTACATAGATCTAATCTACAACAGATAGATATGCAACGGTACATAGAGTTACAACAGATAGATATGCAACGGTACATAGAGTTACGAAAGATAGATATGCAACGGTATGTTTCTTGCGGTATTAGGTTAATTTTTTATCTGAAACATGGTGAAGCCCCAACATTGCCTACCCTGTGTTTCAGACATACGGATGTGGATGGCGGCAAATGTTTGACTTTTAAAACTCGGACAAAACAGAGATGCTAGTTCCAGGTCCCAAGAAACAAAGAGATCAGCTGTTGGATTTGCAAAAATTAGAAACATTTTGTCCAAAAATGAGGCAGAAAAGCTCATCCATGCTTTTGTCACTTCTAGATTAGACTACTGCAATGCACTACTCTCCGGCTAAATAAACTTCAGTTAGTGCTAAACACGGCTGCTAGAATCTTGACTAGAACCATGTGATCATATTACCCCAGTGCTAGCCTCTCTACACTGGCTTCCTGTTAAGGCTAGGGCTGATTTCAAGGTTTTACTGCTAACCTACAAAGCATTACATGGGCTTGCTCCTACCCATCTCTCCGATTTGGTCCTGCCGTACATACCTACACGTACGCTACGGTCACAAGACGCAGGCCTCCTTATTGTCCCTAGAATTTCTAAGCAAACAGCTGGAGGCAGGGCTTTCTCCTATAGAGCTCCATTTTTATGGAATGGTCTGCCTATCCATGTGAGAGACGCAGACTTGGTCTCAACCTTTAAGTCTCTACTGAAGACTCATCTCTTCAGTAGGTCCTATGATTGAGTGTAGTTTGGCCCAGGGGTGGGAAGGTGAACGGAAAGGCACTGGAGTGACGAACCACCCTTGCTGTCTCTGCCTGGCCGGTTCCCCTCTCTCCACTGGGATTCTCTGCCTCTGACCCTATTACGGGGGCTGAGTCACTGGCTTACTGGTGCTCTTCCATGCCGTCCCTAGGAGGGGTGCATCACTTGAGTGGGTTGAGTCACTGACGGGATCTTCCTGTCCGGTTTGTCGCCCTCTCGGGCTCGTACGGTGGAGGAGATCTTTGTGGGCTATACTCAGCTTTGTCTCAGGGTAGTAGGTTGGTGGTCTGTTGATATCTCTCTGGTGGTGTGGGGGCTGTGCTTTGGCAAAGTGGGTGGGGTTATATCCTGCCTGGTTGGCCCTGTCCGGGGGTATCATCGGATGGGGCCACAGTGTCTCCCGACCCCCCCTGTCTCAGCCTCCAGTATCTATACTGCAAAAGTCTATGTGCCTGGGGGCTAGGGTCAGTCTGTTATATCTGGTGTTATTCTCCTGTCTTATCCAATGTCTTGTGTGAATTTAAGTATGATCCCTCTAATTCTCTCTCTCTCTCCCTCCCATCCCGGAGGACCTGAGCCCTAGGACCATGCCTCAGGACTACCTGGCCTGATGACTCCTGGCTGTCCCCAGTCCACCTGGTCCTCTCTCCCTCCCCTCCCGGAGGACCTGAGCACTAGGACCATGCCTCAGGACTACCTGGCCTGATGACTCCTGGCTGTCCCCAGTCCACCTGGTCGTGCTGCTGCTCCAGTTTCCACTCTTCTGCCTGCGGCTATGGAACCCTGACCAGACGTGCTACCTTGTCCCGGACCTGCTGTTTTCAACTCTCTCTCTCTACCGCACCTGCTATTTCAACCTCTAAATGGCCATCTATGAAAAGCCAACAGACATTTACTCCTGAGGTGCTGACCTGTTGCAACCTCTATAACCACTGTGATTATTGTTTAACCCTGCTGGTCATCTATGAACGTTTGAACATCTTGAAGAACAATCTGGCCTTAATGGCCATGTGCTGTTATAATCTCCACCCGGCACAGCCAGAAGAGGACTGGCCACCCCTCAGAGCCTGGTTCCTCTCTACCCAGTACAGCCAGTAGAGGACTGGCCACCCCTCAGAGCCTGGTTCCTCTCTACCCAGTACAGCCAGTAGAGGACTGGCCACCCCTCAGAGCCTGGTTCCTCTCTAGGTTTCTTCCTAGGTTCCTGCCTTTCTAGGGAGTTTTTCCTAGCCACTGTGCTTCTACATCTGCATTGCTGCTGTTTGGGGTTTTAGGCTGGGTTTCTGTATAGCACTTTGTGACATCTGCTGATGTAAAAATGGCTTTATAAATACATTTGATTGATTGATTGATCTGTTCCATTCCAGCTGGGCCGGATCAAAAGCCTTTCACACTGCGGCCCTCCGTCTAGAAGCAAGGTTGAGTTGATTCCTTTAGATAGCTCTCTGTCTCCGCCTGCTGGTGAGAACAGGGTACTGCGGTCTCTGTCTCCGCCTGCTGGTGAGAACAGGGTACTGCGGTGTGGCTGGATTCTAGGGGTGAGGACTGTCTCATGTCCCATTTCCAGTAGTTCTTGCTTAGCCTGGTCCGTTGCCTCTAGTCTGTGGTCATTGTCACGTCATGAATAGATCTAGGACCAGGCTGTATTAACCGTCTAGAGATCACTAGATCTAGGACCAGACTGTAGTATCCGTCTAGAGATCACTAGATCTAGGACCAGGCTGTAGTAACCATCTAGAGATCACTAGATCTAGGACCAGGCTGTAGTAACCGTCTAGAGATCACTAGATCTAGGACCAGACTGTAGTAACCATCTAGAGATCACTAGATCTAGGACCAGGCTGTAGTAACCATCTAGAGATCACTAGATCTAGGACTAGGCTGTAGTAACCGTCTAGAGATCACTAGATCTAGGACCAGGCTGTAGTAACCATCTAGAGATCACTAGATCTAGGACCAGGCTGTAGTAACCACCTAGAGATCACTAGATCTAGGACCAGACTGTAGTAACCATCTAGAGATCACTAGATCTAGGACCAGGCTGTAGTAACCATCTAGAGATCACTAGATCTAGGACCAGGCTGTAGTAACCATCTAGAGATCACTAGATCTAGGACCAGGCTGTAGTAACCATCTAGAGATCACTAGATCTAGGACCAGGCTGTAGTAACCGTCTAGAGATCACTAGATCTAGGACCAGGCTGTAGTAACCATCTAGAGATCACTAGACCTAGGACCAGGCTGTAGTAACCATCTAGAGATCACTAGATCTAGGACCAGGCTGTAGTAACCATCTAGAGATCACTAGATCTAGGACCAGGCTGTAGTAACCATCTAGAGATCACTAGATCTAGGACCAGGCTGTAGTAACCACCTAGAGATCACTAGATCTAGGACCAGGCTGTAGTAACCACCTAGAGATCACTAGATCTAGGACCAGGCTGTAGTAACCATCTAGAGATCACTAGATCTAGGACCAGGCTGTAGTAACCACCTAGAGATCACTAGATCTAGGACCAGGCTGTAGTAACCACCTAGAGATCACTAGATCTAGGACCAGGCTGTAGTAACCACCTAGAGATCACTAGATCTAGGACCAGGCTGTAGTAACCATCTAGAGATCACTAGATCTAGGACCAGGCTGTAATAACCACCTAGAGATCACTAGATCTAGGACCAGGCTGTAGTAACCATCTAGAGATCACTAGATCTAGGACCAGGCTGTAGTAACCATCTAGAGATCACTAGATCTAGGACCAGGCTGTAGTAACCATCTAGAGATCACTAGATCTAGGACCAGGCTGTAGTAACCATCTAGAGATCACTAGATCTAGGACCAGGCTGTAGTAACCATCTAGAGATCACTAGATCTAGGACCAGGCTGTACTAACCATCTAGAGATCACTAGATCTAGGACCAGGCTGTGGTAACCAACTAGAGATCACTAGATCTAGGACCAGGCTGTAGTAACCACCTAGAGATCACTAGATCTAGGACCAGGCTGTAGTAACCATCTAGAGATCACTAGATCTAGGACCAGGCTGTAGTAACCATCTAGAGATCACTAGATCTAGGACCAGGCTGTAGTAACCATCTAGAGATCACTAGATCTAGGACCAGGCTGTAATAACCACCTAGAGATCACTAGATCTAGGACCAGGCTGTAGTAACCATCTAGAGATCACTAGATCTAGGACCAGGCTGTAGTAACCACCTAGAGATCACTAGATCTAGGACCAGGCTGTAGTAACCACCTAGAGATCACTAGATCTAGGACCAGGCTGTAGTAACCATCTAGAGATCACTAGATCTAGGACCAGGCTGTAGTAACCACCTAGAGATCACTAGATCTAGGACCAGGCTGTAGTAACCACCTAGAGATCACTAGATCTAGGACCAGGCTGTAGTAACCATCTAGAGATCACTAGATCTAGGACCAGGCTGTAGTAACCATCTAGAGATCACTAGATCTAGGACCAGGCTGTAATAACCACCTAGAGATCACTAGATCTAGGACCAGGCTGTAGTAACCATCTAGAGATCACTAGATCTAGGACCAGGCTGTAGTAACCATCTAGAGATCACTAGATCTAGGACCAGGCTGTAGTAACCATCTAGAGATCACTAGATCTAGGACCAGGCTGTAGTAACCATCTAGAGATCACTAGATCTAGGACCAGGCTGTAGTAACCATCTAGAGATCACTAGATCTAGGACCAGGCTGTAGTAACCATCTAGAGATCACTAGATCTAGGACCAGGCTGTACTAACCATCTAGAGATCACTAGATCTAGGACCAGGCTGTGGTAACCAACTAGAGATCACTAGATCTAGGACCAGGCTGTAGTAACCACCTAGAGATCACTAGATCTAGGACCAGGCTGTAGTAACCATCTAGAGATCACTAGATCTAGGACCAGGCTGTAGTAACCATCTAGAGATCACTAGATCTAGGACCAGGCTGTAGTAACCATCTAGAGATCACTAGATCTAGGACCAGGCTGTAATTACCACCTAGAGATCACTAGATCTAGGACCAGGCTGTAGTAACCATCTAGAGATCACTAGATCTAGGACCAGGCTGTAGTAACCATCTAGAGATCACTAGATCTAGGACCAGGCTGTAGTAACCGTCTAGAGATCACTAGATCTAGGACCAGACTGTAGTAACCATCTAGAGATCGCTAGATCTAGGACCAGGCTGTAGTAACCGTCTAGAGATCACTAGATCTAGGACCAGGCTGTAGTAACCGTCTAGAGATCACTAGGGTAGGCAACAACACGTCTGCCACGCTGATTCCTCGGGTGATTCTCAGAAACACAGAAACGTACCTTAGATCATAGAGTTGTATAGAGATCACAACGTTGTATCTGTTCCATCATGGCCTCTGAGAGGGCATGGGTAGGTCATGGGTAGGGCATGGGTAGGGCATGGGTAGGGAATGGGTAGGGAATAGGTAGGGAATAGGTAGGGCATGGGTAGGGCATGGGTAGTGGATGGGTAGGGGATGGGTAGTGGATGGGTAGGGCATGGGTAGGGCATGGGTAGGGCTGGGTAGGGCCGTTGAGGCCTCTGAGAGAGCATGGGTAGGTTCGTTGAGGCCTCTGAGAGGGCATGGGTAGGGCCGTTGAGGCCTCTGAGAGGGCATGGGTAGGGTCGTTGAGGCCTCTGAGAGGGCATGGGTAGGATATGGGTAGGGTCGTTGAGGCCTCTGAGAGGGCATGGGTAGGGTCGTTGAGGCCTCTGAGAGAGCATGGGTAGGGTCGTTGAGGCCTCTGAGAGAGCATGGGTAGGGTCGTTGAGGCCTCTGAGAGGGCATGGGTAGGGTCGTTGAGGCCTCTGAGAGGGCATGGGTAGGATCGTTGAGGCCTCTGAGAGGGCATGGGTAGGGTCGTTGAGGCCTCTGAGAGGGCATGGGTAGGGTCGTTGAGGCCTCTGAGAGGGCATGGGTAGGGTCGTTGAGGCCTCTGAGAGGGCATGGGTAGGTTCGTTGAGGCCTCTGAGAGGGCATGGGTAGGGCCGTTGAGGCCTCTGAGAGGGCATGGGTAGGGTCGTTGAGGCCTCTGAGAGGGCATGGGTAGGATATGGGTAGGGTCGTTGAGGCCTCTGAGAGGGCATGGGTAGGGTCGTTGAGGCCTCTGAGAGGGCATGGGTAGGATCGTTGAGGCCTCTGAGAGGGCATGGGTAGGGTCGTTGAGGCCTCTGAGAGGGCATGGGTAGGGTCGTTGAGGCCTCTGAGAGGGCATGGGTAGGGCCGTTGAGGCCTCTGAGAGAGCATGGGTAGGTTCGTTGAGGCCTCTGAGAGGGCATGGGTAGGGCCGTTGAGGCCTCTGAGAGGGCATGGGTAGGGTCGTTGAGGCCTCTGAGAGGGCATGGGTAGGATATGGGTAGGGTCGTTGAGGCCTCTGAGAGGGCATGGGTAGGGTCGTTGAGGCCTCTGAGAGAGCATGGGTAGGGTCGTTGAGGCCTCTGAGAGAGCATGGGTAGGGTCGTTGAGGCCTCTGAGAGGGCATGGGTAGGGTCGTTGAGGCCTCTGAGAGGGCATGGGTAGGATCGTTGAGGCCTCTGAGAGGGCATGGGTAGGGTCGTTGAGGCCTCTGAGAGGGCATGGGTAGGGTCGTTGAGGCCTCTGAGAGGGCATGGGTAGGGTCGTTGAGGCCTCTGAGAGGGCATGGGTAGGGTCGTTGAGGCCTCTGAGAGAGCATGGGTAGGATCGTTGAGGCCTCTGAGAGAGCATGGGTAGGATCGTTGAGGGCACCTCCATGTTTAAGTGGTCAATTTTCTTCTTCTGCTACTTCTATGAGTTGGTAAACAAACTGAAACGGTGCACACTGCCCCCCTGGAGGGTGTTGTTTAAATGTTTTACATTTGAGTCATTTAGCAGACGCCCTCATCCAGAGCCACTCACAGGAGCAATTATGGTTAAGGGTTAAGTGCCCTGCCGGTATAACGCCAAGGTTAGCGGTTTACTGCCACCTGTTTACTCACAAGTATAATTCATTAGCTGATCCCTTCTGGTGACCTGAATGTAATTATGTGATCCTTCCCTCAATCCATAAGAAGTCCCGTCCAGCTGACTACTTCCTCAATGGCAGTGCCCATGCTGAAACGGGCTTCTGGCCACTAGAGGCCTCTATACAACACTTTCCCCTCTTCCTTATTCCTGTCCAATCAGAGTGGTGCGTGAGCCGTTAAAGTGTCTCCCTCCCTCTTAGCCAATCAGCATGCTCGTCTGGCCTGTACGTCCCGCCCCACTCTGTCACACAACGTGTGTGTCACGCTTAGCAGGGTATCACTTGTTGGGTTGTTTGTTTTTGAGTTCATTTCCTGCGTTATATATCTCTCAATGAGATGTTATCTACAGAGAAAAGAGGAAGTGAAGACCAGAGGAGAAACTCCCAGCGGATGGATTGTTGTGACACAGTGGTATTTACACACACTCTCTCTCTCTTTGCCTTATTTAGTCAGCAGTGAGCAGAGCAGGGTAGAGAGAGAGAGAGAGAGAGAGTATTTCTGTCTGTAATAAAGCCCTTTTGTGGGGAAAAACTCATTCTGATTGGCTGGGCCTGGCTCCCCAGTGGGTGGGCCTGGCTCCCAAGTGGGTGGGCCTATGCCCTCCCAGGCCCACCCCATAGCTGTGCCCCTGTCGAGTCATGTGAAATCCATAGATTAGGGCCTAATGAATTTATTTCCTTATATGAACTGTAACTCAGTAAAATCTTTGAAATGTTGCGTTTGTATTTTGGTTCAGAATATATTCCTGATCTATACTAATCTATATTCCTGATCTATAATCTATATTACTGATCTATACTAATCTATAATCTATATTACTGATCTTTACTAATCTATAATCTATATCCCTGATCTATACTAATCTATAATATATATCCCTGATCTGTACTAATCTATAATCTATAGAATCATCTGTAGTGATTGGCTGTAATCTGTACTAATCTATAATCTATAGAATCATCTGCAGTGATTGGCTGTAATCTGTACTAATCTATAATCTATAGAATCATCTGTAGTGATTGGCTGTAATCTGTACTAATCTATAATCTATAGAATCATCTGTAGTGATTGGCTGTAATCTGTACTAATCTATAATCTATAGAATCATCTGTAGTGATTGGCTGTAATCTGTACTAATCTATAATCTATAGAATCATCTGAAGTGATTGGCTGTAATCTGTACTAATCTATAATCTATAGAATCATCTGTAGTGATTGGCTGTAATCTGTACTAATCTATAATCTATAGAATCATCTGTAGTGATTGGCTGTAATCTGTACTAATCTATAATCTATAGAATCATCTGTAGTGATTGGCTGTAATCTGTACTCATCTATAATCTATAGAATCATCTGTAGTGATTGGCTGTAATCTGTACTAATCTATAATCTATAGAATCATCTGTAGTGATTGGCTGTAATCTGTACTAATCTATAATCTATAGAATCATCTGTAGTGATTGGCTGTAATCTGTACTAATCTATCATCTATAGAATCATCTGTAGTGATTGGCTGTAATCTGTACTAATCTATAATCTATAGAATCATCTGTAGTGATTGGCTGTAATCTGTACTAATCTATAATCTATAGAATCATCTGTAGTGATTGGCTGTAATCTGTACTCATCTATAATCTATAGAATCATCTGTAGTGATTGGCTGTAATCTGTACTAATCTATAATCTATAGAATCATCTGTAGTGATTGGCTGTAATCTGTACTAATATATAATCTATAGAATCATCTGTAGTGATTGGCTGTAATCTGTACTAATCTATAATCTATAGAATCATCTGTAGTGATTGGCTGTAATCTGTACTAATCTATAATCTATAGAATCATCTGTAGTGATTGGCTGTAATCTGTACTAATCTATAATCTATAGAATAATCTGTAGTGATTGGTGGTAATCTGTTGTATCTATAATCTATAGAATCATCTGAAGTGATTGGTGGTAATCTGTTGTAATCTATAATCTATAGAATCATCTGAAGTGATTGGTGGTAATCTGTTGTAATCTATAATCTATAGAATCATCTGTAGTGATTGGCTGTAATCTGTACTAATCTATAATCTATAGAATCATCTGTAGTGATTGGTGGTAATCTGTTGTATCTATAATCTATAGAATCATCTGAAGTGATTGGTGGTAATCTGTTGTAATCTATAATCTATAGAATCATCTGAAGTGATTGGTGGTAATCTGTTGTAATCTATAATCTATAGAATCATCTGTAGTGATTGGCTGTAATCTGTACTAATCTATAATCTATAGAATCATCTGTAGTGATTGGCTGTAATCTGTACTCATCTATAATCTATAGAATAATCTGTAGTGATTGGTGGTAATCTGTTGTATATATAATCTATAGAATCATCTGAAGTGATTGGCTGTATTCTGTACTCATCTATAATCTATAGAATCATCTGTAGTGATTGGCTGTAATCTGTACTAATCTATAATCTATAGAATCATCTGTAGTGATTGGCTGTAATCTGTACTAATCTATCATCTATAGAATCATCTGAAGTGATTGGCTGTATTCTGTACTCATCTATAATCTATAGAATCATCTGTAGTGATTGGCTGTAATCTGTACTAATCTATAATCTATAGAATCATCTGTAGTGATTGGCTGTAATCTGTACTAATCTATCATCTATAGAATCATCTGAAGTGATTGGCTGTATTCTGTACTCATCTATAATCTATAGAATCATCTGTAGTGATTGGCTGTAATCTGTACTAATCTATAATCTATAGAATCATCTGTAGTGATTGGCTGTAATCTGTACTAATCTATAATCTATAGAATCATCTGTAGTGATTGGCTGTAATCTGTACTCATCTATAATCTATAGAATCATCTGTAGTGATTGGCTGTAATCTGTACTAATCTATAATCTATAGAATCATCTGTAGTGATTGGCTGTAATCTGTACTCATCTATAATCTATAGAATCATCTGTAGTGATTGGCTGTAATCTGTACTAATCTATAATCTATAGAATCATCTGAAGTGATTGGCTGTATTCTGTACTCATCTATAATCTATAGAATCATCTGTAGTGATTGGCTGTAATCTGTACTAATCTATAATCTATAGAATCATCTGTAGTGATTGGCTGTAATCTGTACTAATCTATAATCTATAGAATCATCTGTAGTGATTGGCTGTAATCTGTACTAATCTATAATCTATAGAATCATCTGTAGTGATTGGCTGTAATCTGTACTAATCTATAATCTATAGAATCATCTGTAGTGATTGGCTGTAATCTGTACTAATCTATAATCTATAGAATCATCTGTAGTGATTGGCTGTAATCTGTACTAATCTATAATCTATAGAATCATCTCTAGTGATTGGCTGTAATCTGTACTAATCTATAATCTATAGAATCATCTGTAGTGATTGGCTGTAATCTGTACTAATCTATAATCTATAGAATCATCTGTAGTGATTGGCTGTAATCTGTACTCATCTATAATCTATAGAATCATCTGTAGTGATTGGCTGTAATCTGTACTCATCTATAATCTATAGAATCATCTGTAGTGATTGGCTGTAATCTGTACTAATCTATAATCTATAGAATCATCTGTAGTGATTGGCTGTAATCTGTACTAATCTATAATCTATAGAATCATCTGTAGTGATTGGCTGTAATCTGTACTAATCTATAATCTATAGAATAATCTGTAGTGATTGGCTGTAATCTGTACTAATCTATAATCTATAGAATCATCTGTAGTGATTGGCTGTAATCTGTACTAATCTATAATCTATAGAATCATCTGAAGTGATTGGTGGTAATCTGTTGTAATCTATAATCTATAGAATCATCTGTAGTGATTTTCTGTAATCTGTTGTAATCCAGTAGATGTGTTTGGGATCTGCCCGTTTATCCCCAGCACTGATGTCTAAAGGAAAGGGGTGAACCTAGTCAGTTGCACAACTGAATGTATTCAACCAAAATGTGTCTTCAACATTTAACCCAACCCCTCTGAATCAGAGAGGCGCGGGCTGCCTTAATCGAAGTCCACGTCATCGGTGCTACCTGGGCTCGAACCAGTGACCCTCTGCACACATGGACAACAGTCACCCTCGAAGCACCGTTACGCATATCAAGGGAAACAACTACTTCAAGGTCTCAGAGCGAGTGACGTCACCGATTGAAACGCTACCAGCGCGCACCGCTAACTAGCTAAGCCATTTCACACCCGGTTCCATATAAACACACATGGACACATGGATGTTGTGTTGTAGAGCACCGCTAACTAGCTAAGCCATTTCACACCCGGTTCCATATAAACACACACGGACCCATGGATGTTGGGTTGTAGAGCACCGCTAACTAGCTAAGCCATTTCACACCCGGTTCCATATAAACACACACGGACCCATGGATGTTGGGTTGTAGAGCACCGCTAACTAGCTAAGCCATTTCACACCCGGTTCCATATAAACACACATGGACACATGGATGTTGTGTTGTAGAGCACCGCTAACTAGCTAAGCCATTTCACACCCGGTTCCATATAAACACACACGGACCCATGGATGTTGGGTTGTAGAGCACCGCTAACTAGCTAAGCCATTTCACACCCGGTTCCATAAACACACATGGACACATGGATGTTGTGTTGTAGATCATTATTATTTAGCTACAGTGGCATTCGGGAAAGTATTCAGACCCCTTGACTTTTTCTCCACATTTTGTTACGTTACAGCCTTATTCTAAAACAATAGAAGGTGGCATCCTGTGACGGTGCCACGTTGAAAGACACTGAGCTCTTCAGTACAGGCCGTTCTACTGCCAATGATTGTCTGTGGAGATTGCATGGCTGTGTGCTCCTTTCAGACATGGGTAGGGCCGTTGAGGCCTCTGAGAGAGCATGGGTAGGATATGGGTAGGGTCGTTGAGGCCCTCTGAGAGGGCATGGGTAGGGTCGTTGAGGCCTCTGAGAGGGCATGGGTAGGCTCGTTGAGGCATCTGAGAGGGCATGGGTAGGACCGTTGAGGCCCTCTGAGAGGGCATGGGTAGGGTCGTTGAGGCCACCTCCATGTTGAAGTGGTCAATTTTCTTCTTCTGCTACTTCTATGAGTTGGTAAACAAACTGAAACGGTGCACACTGCCCCCCTGGAGGGGTGTTGTTTAAATGTTTTACATTTGAGTCATTTAGCAGACGCCCTCATCCAGAGCCACTCACAGGAGCAATTAGGGTTAAGGGTTAAGTGCCCTGCCGGTATAACGCCAAGGTTAGTGGTTTACTGCCACCTGTTTAATTAAGTATAATTCATTAGCTGATCCCTTATGATGACCTGAATGTAATTATGTGATCCTTCCCTCAATCCATAAGAAGTCCCATCCAGCTGACTACTTCCTCAATGGCAGTGCCCCATGCTGAAACGGGCTTCTGGCCACTAGAGGCCTCTATACAACACTTTCCCCTCTTCCTTATTCCTGTCCAATCAGAGTGGTGCGTGAGCCGTTAAGCGTCTCCCTCCCTCTTAGCCAATCAGCATGCTCGTCTGGCCAGTACGTCCCGCCCCACTCTGTCATACAACGTGTGTGTCACGCTTAGCAGGGTATCACTTGTTGGGTTTTTTGTTTTTGAGTTCATTTCCTGCGTTATATATCTCTCAATGAGATGTTATCTACAGAGAAAAGAGGAAGTGAAGACCAGAGGAGAGACTCCCAGCGGATGGATTGTTGTGACACAGTGGTATTTACACACACTCTCTCTCTCTTTGCCTTATTTAGTCAGCAGTGAGCAGAGCAGGGTAGAGAGAGAGAGAGAGAGTATTTCTGTCTGTAATAAAGCCCTTTTGTGGGGGAAAAACTCATTCTGATTGGCTGGGCCTGGCTCCCCGGTGGGTGGGCCTGGCTCCCAAGTGGGTGGGCCTATGCCCTCCCAGGCCCACCCCATAGCTGTGCCCCTGTCGAGTCATGTGAAATCCATAGTTTAGGGCCTAATGAATTTATTTCCTTATATGAACTGTAACTCAGTAAAATCTTAGAAATGTTGCGTTTGTATTTTTGTTCAGAATATATTCATGATCTATACTAATCTATAATCCTGATCTATAATCTATATTACTGATCTATACTAATCTATAATCTATATTACTGATCTATACTAATCTATAATCTATAACCCTGATCTATACTAATCTATCATCTATATTACTGATCTATACTAATCTATAATCTATATTACTGATCTATACTAATCTATAATATATATCCCTGATCTATACTAATCTATATCCCTGATCTATACTAATCTATAATCTATATTCCTGATCTATACTAATCTATAATATATATCCCTGATCTATACTAATCTATATCCCTGATCTATACTAATCTATAATCTATATTCCTGATCTATACTAATCTATAATATATATCCCTGATCTGTACTAATCTATAATCTATAGAATCATCTGTAGTGATTGGCTGTAATCTGTACTAATCTATAATCTATAGAATCATCTGTAGTGATTGGCTGTAATCTGTACTAATCTATAATCTATAGAATCATCTGTAGTGATTGACTGTAATCTGTACTAATCTATAATCTATAGAATAATCTGTAGTGATTGGCTGTAATCTGTACTAATCTATAATCTATAGAATCATCTGTAGTGATTGGCTGTAATCTGTTGTATCTATAATCTATAGAATCATCTGAAGTGATTGGCTGTAATCTGTACTAATCTATAATCTATAGAATCATCTGTAGTGATTGGCTGTAATCTGTACTAATCTATAATCTATAGAATCATCTGAAGTGATTGGCTGTAATCTGTACTAATCTATAATCTATAGAATCATCTGTAGTGATTGGCTGTAATCTGTACTAATCTATAATCTATAGAATCATCTGTAGTGATTGGCTGTAATCTGTACTAATCTATAATCTATAGAATCATCTGTAGTGATTGGCTGTAATCTGTACTAATCTATAATCTATAGAATCATCTGTAGTGATTGGCTGTAATCTGTACTAATCTATAATCTATAGAATCATCTGTAGTGATTGGCTGTAATCTGTACTAATCTATAATCTATAGAATCATCTGTAGTGATTGGTGGTAATCTGTACTAATCTATAATCTATAGAATCATCTGTAGTGATTGGCTGTAATCTGTACTAATCTATAATCTATAGAATCATCTGTAGTGATTGGCTGTAATCTGTACTAATCTATAATCTATAGAATCATCTGTAGTGATTGGCTGTAATCTGTACTCATCTATAATCTATAGAATCATCTGTAGTGATTGGCTGTAATCTGTACTAATCTATAATCTATAGAATCATCTGTAGTGATTGGCTGTAATCTGTACTAATCTATAATCTATAGAATCATCTGTAGTGATTGGCTGTAATCTGTACTAATCTATAATCTATAGAATCATCTGTAGTGATTGGCTGTAATCTGTACTAATCTATAATCTATAGAATCATCTGTAGTGATTGGCTGTAATCTGTACTAATCTATAATCTATAGAATCATCTGTAGTGATTGGCTGTAATCTGTACTAATCTATAATCTATAGAATCATCTGTAGTGATTGGCTGTAATCTGTACTAATCTATAATCTATAGAATCATCTGTAGTGATTGGCTGTAATCTGTACTAATCTATAATCTATAGAAACATCTGTAGTGATTGGCTGTAATCTGTACTAATCTATAATCTATAGAATCATCTGTAGTGATTGGCTGTAATCTGTACTAATCTATAATCTATAGAATCATCTGTAGTGATTGGCTGTAATCTGTACTAATCTATAATCTATAGAATCATCTGTAGTGATTGGCTGTAATCTGTACTAATCTATAATCTATAGAATCATCTGTAGTGATTGGCTGTAATCTGTACTAATCTATAATCTATAGAATCATCTGTAGTGATTGGCTGTAATCTGTACTAATCTATAATCTATAGAATCATCTGTAGTGATTGGCTGTAATCTGTACTAATCTATAATCTATAGAATCATCTGTAGTGATTGGCTGTAATCTGTACTCATCTATAATCTATAGAATCATCTGTAGTGATTGGCTGTAATCTGTACTAATCTATAATCTATAGAATCATCTGTAGTGATTGGCTGTAATCTGTACTAATCTATAATCTATAGAATCATCTGTAGTGATTGGCTGTAATCTGTACTAATCTATAATCTATAGAATCATCTGTAGTGATTGGCTGTAATCTGTACTAATCTATAATCTATAGAATAATCTGTAGTGATTGGCTGTAATCTGTACTAATCTATAATCTATAGAATAATCTGTAGTGATTGGCTGTAATCTGTACTAATCTATAATCTATAGAATCATCTGTAGTGATTGGCTGTAATCTGTACTCATCTATAATCTATAGAATCATCTGTAGTGATTGGCTGTAATCTGTACTAATCTATAATCTATAGAATCATCTGAAGTGATTGGCTGTAATCTGTACTAATCTATAATCTATAGAATCATCTGTAGTGATTGGCTGTAATCTGTACTAATCTATAATCTATAGAATCATCTGAAGTGATTGGCTGTAATCTGTACTAATCTATAATCTATAGAATCATCTGTAGTGATTGGCTGTAATCTGTACTAATCTATAATCTATAGAATCATCTGTAGTGATTGGCTGTAATCTGTACTAATCTATAATCTATAGAATCATCTGTAGTGATTGGCTGTAATCTGTACTAATCTATAATCTATAGAATCATCTGTAGTGATTGGCTGTAATCTGTACTCATCTATAATCTATAGAATCATCTGTAGTGATTGGCTGTAATCTGTACTCATCTATAATCTATAGAATCATCTGTAGTGATTGGCTGTAATCTGTACTAATCTATAATCTATAGAATCATCTGTAGTGATTGGCTGTAATCTGTACTAATCTATAATCTATAGAATCATCTGTAGTGATTGGCTGTAATCTGTACTAATCTATAATCTATAGAATCATCTGTAGTGATTGGCTGTAATCTGTACTAATCTATAATCTATAGAATCATCTGTAGTGATTGGCTGTAATCTGTACTAATCTATAATCTATAGAATCATCTGTAGTGATTGGCTGTAATCTGTACTAATCTATAATCTATAGAATCATCTGTAGTGATTGGCTGTAATCTGTACTAATCTATAATCTATAGAATAATCTGTAGTGATTGGCTGTAATCTGTACTAATCTATAATCTATAGAATCATCTGTAGTGATTGGCTGTAATCTGTACTCATCTATAATCTATAGAATCATCTGTAGTGATTGGCTGTAATCTGTACTAATCTATAATCTATAGAATCATCTGTAGTGATTGGCTGTAATCTGTACTAATCTATAATCTATAGAATCATCTGTAGTGATTGGCTGTAATCTGTACTAATCTATAATCTATAGAATCATCTGTAGTGATTGGCTGTAATCTGTACTAATCTATAATCTATAGAATCATCTGTAGTGATTGGCTGTAATCTGTACTAATCTATAATCTATAGAATCATCTGTAGTGATTGGCTGTAATCTGTACTAATCTATAATCTATAGAATCATCTGTAGTGATTGGCTGTAATCTGTACTAATCTATAATCTATAGAATCATCTGTAGTGATTGGCTGTAATCTGTACTAATCTATAATCTATAGAATCATCTGTAGTGATTGGCTGTAATCTGTACTAATCTATAATCTATAGAATCATCTGTAGTGATTGGCTGTAATCTGTACTAATCTATAATCTATAGAATCATCTGTAGTGATTGGCTGTAATCTGTACTAATCTATAATCTATAGAATCATCTGTAGTGATTGGCTGTAATCTGTACTAATCTATAATCTATAGAATCATCTGTAGTGATTGACTGTAATCTGTACTAATCTATAATCTATAGAATCATCTGTAGTGATTGGCTGTAATCTGTACTAATCTATAATCTATAGAATCATCTGTAGTGATTGGCTGTAATCTGTACTCATCTATAATCTATAGAATCATCTGTAGTGATTGGCTGTAATCTGTTGTAATCTATAATCTATAGAATCATCTGTAGTGATTGGCTGTAATCTGTACTAATCTATAATCTATAGAATCATCTGTAGTGATTGGCTGTAATCTGTACTAATCTATAATCTATAGAATCATCTGTAGTGATTGGCTGTAATCTGTACTCATCTATAATCTATAGAATCATCTGTAGTGATTGGCTGTAATCTGTTGTAATCTATAATCTATAGAATCATCTGTAGTGATTGGCTGTAATCTGTTGTAATCTATAATCTATAGAATCATCTGTAGTGATTGGTGGTAATCTGTTGTAATCTATAGAATCATCTGTAGTGATTTTCTGTAATCTGTTGTAATCTATAATCTATAGAATCATCTGTAGTGATTGGCTGTAATCTGTTGTAATCTATAATCTATAGAATCATCTGTAGTGATTGGTGGTAATCTGTTGTAATCTATAGAATCATCTGTAGTGATTGGCTGTAATCTGTACTAATCTATAATCTATAGAATCATCTGTAGTGATTGGCTGTAATCTGTACTCATCTATAATCTATAGAATCATCTGTAGTGATTGGCTGTAATCTGTACTAATCTATAATCTATAGAATCATCTGTAGTGATTGGCTGTAATCTGTACTAATCTATAATCTATAGAATCATCTGTAGTGATTGGCTGTAATCTGTACTAATCTATAATCTATAGAATCATCTGTAGTGATTGGCTGTAATCTGTACTAATCTATAATCTATAGAATCATCTGTAGTGATTGGCTGTAATCTGTACTAATCTATAATCTATAGAATCATCTGTAGTGATTGGCTGTAATCTGTACTAATCTATAATCTATAGAATCATCTGTAGTGATTGGCTGTAATCTGTACTAATCTATAATCTATAGAATAATCTGTAGTGATTGGCTGTAATCTGTACTAATCTATAATCTATAGAATCATCTGTAGTGATTGGCTGTAATCTGTACTAATCTATAATCTATAGAATCATCTGTAGTGATTGGCTGTAATCTGTACTCATCTATAATCTATAGAATCATCTGTAGTGATTGGCTGTAATCTGTACTAATCTATAATCTATAGAATCATCTGTAGTGATTGGCTGTAATCTGTACTAATCTATAATCTATAGAATCATCTGTAGTGATTGGCTGTAATCTGTACTAATCTATAATCTATAGAATCATCTGTAGTGATTGGCTGTAATCTGTACTAATCTATAATCTATAGAATCATCTGTAGTGATTGGCTGTAATCTGTACTAATCTATAATCTATAGAATCATCTGTAGTGATTGGCTGTAATCTGTACTAATCTATAATCTATAGAATCATCTGTAGTGATTGGCTGTAATCTGTACTAATCTATAATCTATAGAATCATCTGTAGTGATTGGCTGTAATCTGTACTAATCTATAATCTATAGAATCATCTGTAGTGATTGGCTGTAATCTGTACTAATCTATAATCTATAGAATCATCTGTAGTGATTGGCTGTAATCTGTACTAATCTATAATCTATAGAATCATCTGTAGTGATTGGCTGTAATCTGTACTAATCTATAATCTATAGAATCATCTGTAGTGATTGGCTGTAATCTGTACTAATCTATAATCTATAGAATCATCTGTAGTGATTGACTGTAATCTGTACTAATCTATAATCTATAGAATCATCTGTAGTGATTGGCTGTAATCTGTACTAATCTATAATCTATAGAATCATCTGTAGTGATTGGCTGTAATCTGTACTAATCTATAATCTATAGAATCATCTGTAGTGATTGGCTGTAATCTGTACTAATCTATAATCTATAGAATCATCTGTAGTGATTGGCTGTAATCTGTACTAATCTATAATCTATAGAATCATCTGTAGTGATTGGCTGTAATCTGTACTAATCTATAATCTATAGAATCATCTGAAGTGATTGGCTGTAATCTGTTGTAATCTATAATCTATAGAATCATCTGTAGTGATTGGCTGTAATCTGTACTAATCTATAATCTATAGAATAATCTGTAGTGATTGGCTGTAATCTGTACTAATCTATAATCTATAGAATCATCTGTAGTGATTGGCTGTAATCTGTACTCATCTATAATCTATAGAATCATCTGTAGTGATTGGCTGTAATCTGTTGTAATCTATAATCTATAGAATCATCTGTAGTGATTGGCTGTAATCTGTACTAATCTATAATCTATAGAATCATCTGTAGTGATTGGCTGTAATCTGTACTAATCTATAATCTATAGAATCATCTGTAGTGATTGGCTGTAATCTGTACTAATCTATAATCTATAGAATCATCTGTAGTGATTGGCTGTAATCTGTACTAATCTATAATCTATAGAATCATCTGTAGTGATTGGCTGTAATCTGTACTAATCTATAATCTATAGAATCATCTGTAGTGATTGGCTGTAATCTGTACTAATCTATAATCTATAGAATCATCTGTAGTGATTGGCTGTAATCTGTACTAATCTATAATCTATAGAATCATCTGTAGTGATTGGCTGTAATCTGTACTAATCTATAATCTATAGAATCATCTGTAGTGATTGGCTGTAATCTGTACTAATCTATAATCTATAGAATCATCTGTAGTGATTGGCTGTAATCTGTACTAATCTATAATCTATAGAATCATCTGTAGTGATTGGCTGTAATCTGTACTCATCTATAATCTATAGAATCATCTGTAGTGATTGGCTGTAATCTGTACTCATCTATAATCTATAGAATCATCTGTAGTGATTGGCTGTAATCTGTACTAATCTATAATCTATAGAATCATCTGTAGTGATTGGCTGTAATCTGTACTAATCTATAATCTATAGAATCATCTGTAGTGATTGGTGGTAATCTGTTGTAATCCAGTAGATGTGTTTGGGATCTGCCCGTTTATCCCCAGCACTGATGTCTAAAGGAAAGGGGTGAACCTAGTCAGTTGCACAACTGAATGTATTCAACCAAAATGTGTCTTCAACATTTAACCCAACCCCTCTGAATCAGAGAGGCGCGGGGGGGGGGGGGGCTGCCTTAATCGACGTCCAGGTCACCGGCGCTACCTGGGCTCGAACCAGTGACCCTCTGCACACATCGACAACAGTCACCATTGAAGCACCGTTACGCATTTCAAGGGAAACAACTACTTCAAGGTCTCACACAGTGGCATTCGGGAAAGTATTCAGACCCCTTGACTTTTTCCACATTTTGTTACGTTACAGCCTTATTCTAAAACAATAGAAGGTGGCATCCTATGACGGTGCCACGTTGAAAGTCACTGAGCTCTTCAGTAAGGCCATTCTACTGCCAATGTTTGTCTGTGGAGATTGCATGGCTGTGTGCTGGATTTTATACACCTGTCAGCAGCGGGTGTGGCTGATATAGCCGAATCCCCTAATATGAAGGGGCGTCCACACGCAGCTGTATAGACAGTGGACAACACTGCCCCTTTCACACATAAACAAGCTTTTACCCGACTCACTTTTCAAAGGTGGCTAGAAATGCACACATGTTGTGCTCTTGTCGGAAGCAACCACTCTCACATCGTTGACCAGAGATGAGCTGTAACTGGACTAATAACTCCCTAACAATCAAAGAATATGAACAAATGGAGCTGGCTACGTGCGGCTCTCGCCTTGACCTCGAAGCGATCATACTGCCGACCGCTCACGCTGTAAAACCACTGCAGCTGTGATTGGTTTATGGCGCACCGGCCTCAGGCCTACTGCAGCTGTGATTGGTTTATGGCGGACCGGCCTCAGGGCTACTGCAGCTGTGATTGGTTTATGGCGCACCGGCCTCAGGCCTACTGCAGCTGTGATTGGTTTATGGCCCACCGGCCTCAGGACTACTGCAGCTGTGATTGGTTTATGGCCCACCGGCCTCAGGCCTACTGCAGCTGTGATTGGTTTATGGCCCACCGGCCTCAGAGCTACTGCAGCTGTGATTGGTTTATGGCCCACCGGCCTCAGAGCTACTGCAGCTGTGATTGGTTTATGGCCCACCGGCCTCAGGACTACTGCAGCTGTGATTGGTTTATGGCCCACCGGCCTCAGAGCTACTGCAGCTGTGATTGGTTTATGGCCCACCGGCCTCAGAGCTACTGCAGCTGTGATTGGTTTATGGCCCACCGGCCTCAGGACTACTGCAGCTGTGATTGGTTTATGGCCCACCGGCCTCAGAGCTACTGCAGCTGTGATTGGTTTATGGCGGACCGGCCTCAGGCCTACTGCAGCTGTGATTGGTTTATGGCCCACCGGCCTCAGGCCTACTGCAGCTGTGATTGGTTTATGGCGCACCGGCCTCAGGCCTACTGCAGCTGTGATTGGTTTATGGCCCACCGGCCTCAGGGCTACTGCAGCTGTGATTGGTTCATGGCCCACCGGCCTCAGGCCTACTGCAGCTGTGATTGGTTTATGGCCCACCGGCCTCAGGCCTACTGCAGCTGTGATTGGTTTATGGCCCACCGGCCTCAGGCCTACTGCAGCTGTGATTGGTTTATGGCCCACCGGTCTCAGGGCTACTGCAGCTGTGATTGGTTTATGGCCCACCGGCCTCAGGCCTACTGCAGCTGTGATTGGTTTATGGCCCACCGGCCTCAGGGCTACTGCAGCTGTGATTGGTTTATGGCCCACCGGCCTCAGGGCTACTGCAGCTGTGATTGGTTCATGGCCCACCGGCCTCAGGCCTACTGCAGCTGTGATTGGTTTATGGCCCACCGGCCTCAGGCCTACTGCAGCTGTGATTGGTTTATGGCCCACCGGCCTCAGGCCTACTGCAGCTGTGATTGGTTTATGGCCCACCGGTCTCAGGGCTACTGCAGCTGTGATTGGTTTATGGCCCACCGGCCTCAGGCCTACTGCAGCTGTGATTGGTTTATGGCCCACCGGCCTCAGGGCTACTGCAGCTGTGATTGGTTTATGGCCCACCGGCCTCAGGCCTACTGCAGCTGTGATTGGTTTATGGCGCACCGGCCTCAGGCCTACTGCAGCTGTGATTGGTTTATGGCCCACCGGTCTGGTGTAGAATACCGGCCCGAGCCGTGGCCTGTCAATGCAATGGAATCCTCCTCCAATGCGCTCTGCCTACAATCACATTTCTTGCAAAGTTAGTTTTTTGGCATACTAGTAAGTCTTGCATAGTTCGTTTTGTTACGGCCGTGTTACGTGGAAAGTGGCTAACGCTGCGTTGAAAGTGGCTAACGCTACGTTGAAAGAGGCTAACGCTGCGTTGAAAGTGGCTAACGCTACGTTGAAAGTGGCTAACGCTGCGTTGAAAGTGGCTAACGCTGCGTTGAAAGCGGCTAACGCTACGTTGAAAGTGGCTAACGCTGCGTTGAAAGTGGCTAACGCTACGTTGAAAGTAAGCTAACGCTGCGTTGAAAGTGGCTAACGCTGCGTTGAAAGTAAGCTAACGCTGCGTTGAAAGTGGCTAACGCTGCGTTGAAAGTGGCTAACGCTGCGTTGAAAGTGGCTAACGCTGCGTTGAAAGTGGCTAACGCTGCGTTGAAAGTGGCTAACGCTGCGTTGAAAGCGGCTAACGCTACGTTGAAAGTGGCTAACGCTGCGTTGAAAGCGGCTAACGCTACGTTGAAAGCGGCTAACGCTGCGTTGAAAGTGGCTAACGCTGCGTTGAAAGTGGCTAACGCTGCGTTGAAAGTGGCTAACGCTGCGTTGAAAGTGGCTAACGCTGCGTTGAAAGTGGCTAACGCTACGTTGAAAGTAAGCTAACGCTGCGTTGAAAGTGGCTAACGCTGCGTTGAAAGTGGCTAACGCTGCGTTGAAAGTGGCTAACGCTACGTTGAAAGTGGCTATCGCTGCGTTGAAAGAGGCTAACGCTGCGTTGAAAGTGGCTAACGCTGCGTTGAAAGTGGCTAACGCTGCGTTGAAAGTGGTTAACGCTGAGTTGAAGGTGGCTAACGCTGCGTTGAAAGTGGCTAACGCTACGTTGAAAGTGGCTAACGCTGCGTTGAAAGTGGCTAACGCTGCGTTGAAAGTGGCTAACGCTGCGTTGAAAGTGGCTAACGCTGCGTTGAAAGTGGCTAACGCTGCGTTGAAAGTGGCTAACGCTACGTTGAAAGTGGCTAACGCTACGTTGAAAGTGGCTAACGGCTACGTTGAAAGTGGCTAACGGCTAACGCTGCGTTGAAAGTGGCTAACGCTGCGTTGAAAGTGGCTAACGCTGCGTTGAAAGTGGCTAACGCTGCGTTGAAAGTGGCTAACGCTACGTTGAAAGTGGCTAACGCTACGTTGAAAGTGGCTAACGGCTACGTTGAAAGTGGCTAACGGCTAACGCTGCGTTGAAAGTGGCTAACGCTGCGTTGAAAGTGGCTAACGCTGCGTTGAAAGTGGCTAACGCTGCGTTGAAAGTGGCTAACGCTGCGTTGAAAGTGGCTAACGCTACGTTGATTCGATCCCAGTTCCCACAGTAGAGCAAAAAAACGTCGATAGTGTAAAACTAAAAGGGGGAAAAACTCTGCTTCAATCTCGTGCTTCAGTCGGAGGCGAGCAGCACTTTATTAAAGGACCGTTGACGCTGCTGGACGGAGGGACTGAGGGACCTCACAGATCATTGTATGTGTTGGGGTACAGAGATGAGGTGTTCAAAAAATCACGTTAAACATAATGACTTGTTAAGCACATTTTTAATCCTGAACTTATTTAGGCTTGCCATAACAAAGGGGTTGAATACTTATTGACTCAAGACATTTCAGCTTTTTATTTTTATTTTTAATTTGTAAGATATTCTCCAAACATAATTCCACTTTGACATTATGGGGTATTGTGTGTAGGCTAGTGACAAAAAAAAAGCTCAATTGAATCCATTTTAAATTCAGGCTGTAACACAACAACATGTGTGAAGAAGTAAAGGGGTGTGAATACTTTCTGAAGGCAGTGGGTCTGCTTCCATATAAGGAGTGTTAGGCTGAGAACAGATCAGAACTCCTAGGTTCTAGTGTTAGGCTGAGAACAGATCAGAACTCCTAGGTTCTAATGTTAGGCTGAGAACAGATCAGAACTCCTAGGTTCTAATGTTAGGCTGAGAACAGATCAGAACTCCTAGGTTCTAGTGTTAGGCTGAGAACAGATCAGAACTCCTAGGTTCTAGTGTTAGGCTGAGAACAGATCAGAACTCCTAGGTTCTAATGTTAGGCTGAGAACAGATCAGAACTCCTAGGTTCTAGTGTTAGGCTGAGAACAGATCAGAACTCCTAGGTTCTAGTGTTAGGCTGAGAACAGATCAGAACTCCTAGGTTCTAGTGTTAGGCTGAGAACAGATCAGAACTCCTAGGTTCTAGTGTTAGGCTGAGAACAGATCAGAACTCCTAGGTTCTAGTGTTAGGCTGAGAACAGATCAGAACTCCTAGGTTCTAGTGTTAGGTTGAGAACAGATCAGAACTCCTAGGTTCTAGTGTTAGGCTGAGAACAGATCAGAACTCCTAGGTTCTAATGTTAGGCTGAGAACAGATCAGAACTCCTAGGTTCTAGTGTTAGGCTGAGAACAGATCAGAACTCCTAGGTTCTAGTGTTAGGCTGAGAACAGATCAGAACTCCTAGGTTCTAGTGTTAGGCTGAGAACAGATCAGAACTCCTAGGTTCTAGTGTTAGGCTGAGAACAGATCAGAACTCCTAGGTTCTAGTGTTAGGCTGAGAACAGATCAGAACTCCTAGGTTCTAATGTTAGGCTGAGAACAGATCAGAACTCCTAGGTTCTAGTGTTAGGCTGAGAACAGATCAGAACTCCTAGGTTCTAATGTTAGGCTGAGAACAGATCAGAACTCCTAGGTTCTAGTGTTAGGTTGAGAACAGATCAGAACTCCTAGGTTCTAGTGTTAGGCTGAGAACAGATCAGAACTCCTAGGTTCTAGTGTTAGGCTGAGAACAGATCAGAACTCCTAGGTTCTAGTGTTAGGCTGAGAACAGATCAGAACTCCTAGGTTCTAGTGTTAGGCTGAGAACAGATCAGAACTCCTAGGTTCTAGTGTTAGGCTGAGAACAGATCAGAACTCCTAGGTTCTAGTGTTAGGCTGAGAACAGATCAGAACTCCTAGGTTCTAGTGTTAGGCTGAGAACAGATCAGAACTCCTAGGTTCTAGTGTTAGGCTGAGAACAGATCAGAACTCCTAGGTTCTAGTGTTAGGCTGAGAACAGATCAGAACTCCTAGGTTCTAGTGTTAGGCTGAGAACAGATCAGAACTCCTAGGTTCTAGTGTTAGGCTGAGAACAGATCAGAACTCCTAGGTTCTAATGTTAGGCTGAGAACAGATCAGAACTCCTAGGTTCTAGTGTTAGGCTGAGAACAGATCAGAACTCCTAGGTTCTAGTGTTAGGCTGAGAACAGATCAGAACTCCTAGGTTCTAGTGTTAGGCTGAGAACAGATCAGAACTCCTAGGTTCTAGTGTTAGGCTGAGAACAGATCAGAACTCCTAGGTTCTAGTGTTAGGCTGAGAACAGATCAGAACTCCTAGGTTCTAGTGTTAGGCTGAGAACAGATCAGAACTACTAGGTTCTAGTGTTAGGCTGAGAACAGATCAGAACTACTAGGTTCTAGTGTTAGGCTGAGAACAGATCAGAACTCCTAGGTTCTAGTGTTAGGCTGAGAACAGATCAGAACTCCTAGGTTCTAGTGTTAGGCTGAGAACAGATCAGAACTCCTAGGTTCTAATGTTAGGCTGAGAACAGATCAGAACTCCTAGGTTCTAGTGTTAGGCTGAGAACAGATCAGAACTCCTAGGTTCTAGTGTTAGGCTGAGAACAGATCAGAACTCCTAGGTTCTAGTGTTAGGCTGAGAACAGATCAGAACTCCTAGGTTCTAATGTTAGGCTGAGAACAGATCAGAACTCCTAGGTTCTAGTGTTAGGCTGAGAACAGATCAGAACCCCTAGGTTCTAGTGTTAGGCTGAGAACAGATCAGAACTCCTAGGTTCTAATGTTAGGCTGAGAACAGATCAGAACTCCTAGGTTCTAGTGTTAGGCTGAGAACAGATCAGAACCCCTAGGTTCTAGTGTTAGGCTGAGAACAGATCAGAACTCCTAGGTTCTAGTGTTAGGCTGAGAACAGATCAGAACCCCTAGGTTCTAGTGTTAGGCTGAGAACAGATCAGAACCCCTAGGTTCTAGTGTTAGGCTGAGAACAGATCAGAACTCCTAGGTTCTAATGTTAGGCTGAGAACAGATCAGAACTCCTAGGTTCTAGTGTTAGGCTGAGAACAGATCAGAACCCCTAGGTTCTAGTGTTAGGCTGAGAACAGATCAGAACTCCTAGGTTCTAGTGTTAGGCTGAGAACAGATCAGAACCCCTAGGTTCTAGTGTTAGGCTGAGAACAGATCAGAACCCCTAGGTTCTAGTGTTAGGCTGAGAACAGATCAGAACTCCTAGGTTCTAGTGTTAGGCTGAGAACAGATCAGAACTCCTAGGTTCTAGTGTTAGGCTGAGAACAGATCAGAACTCCTAGGTTCTAGTGTTAGGCTGAGAACAGATCAGAACCCCTAGGTTCTAGTGTTAGGCTGAGAACAGATCAGAACTCCTAGGTTCTAGTGTTAGGCTGAGAACAGATCAGAACTCCTAGGTTCTAGTGTTAGGCTGAGAACAGATCAGAACTCCTAGGTTCTAGTGTTAGGCTGAGAACAGATCAGAACTCCTAGGTTCTAGTGTTAGGCTGAGAACAGATCAGAACCCCTAGGTTCTAGTGTTAGGCTGAGAACAGATCAGAACCCCTAGGTTCTAGTGTTAGGCTGAGAACAGATCAGAACCCCTAGGTTCTAACTGACTGACTGTGTGAGCAATGCAGAGAGGAGAGAGAGAGAGAGAGATTTTATTTTCCCTTTTGTACTTTAACTATTTGCACATCATTACAACACTGCATATAGACATAATATGACATTTGAAATGTCTCTATTCTTTTGGAACTTTTCTGAGTGTAATGTTTACTGGTCATTTTTTATTGTTTATTTCACCTTTTGTTTTTGATCTATTTCACTTGCTTTGGCAATGTTAAGATATGTTTCCCATGCCAATACAATAAAATAAAATAGTATTTGTCACATGCGCCGAATACAACAGGCGTAGACCTTACCATGAAATGCTTACTAACAAGCCCTTAACCAACAATGCAGTTCAAGAAATAAGAGTTAAGAAAATATTTACTAAATAAACTAAAGTAAAAATTAAATAAAAAGTAACACAATAAAATGACAATAACGAGGCTATATGCAGGGGGTACCGGTACCACGTGCGGTAGCAGAGAGAACAGTCTGTGACTTGGGTGACTGGAGTCTTTGACCATTTTTAGGGCCTTCCTCTGACACCGCCTGGTATAGAGGTCCTGGATGGCCGGAAGCTTGGCCCCAGTGATGTACTGGGCCGTACGCACTACCCTCTGTAGCAACAATGAGTGTGTATTGCAAAAAGACAGGAGTGTTGAAAGAAGGGTACCTTTGAGAAATCGGGGTGAGCAGTCTGTGTGTGTGTTGAGTCAGGGGTGTTGAGTTGTTGACTGCAGTGGTAAAGTGGGGCAGCTCAACTAATCTCAGC
>NW_028164920.1:0-9163 GCF_964263955.1 Coregonus lavaretus
TCTACTATCAACATCAACATCAACCAATACCATAGACCATCAACCATTACCATCAACCATCAACCATCCACCATCTACTATCAATATCAGCAATCTCATCAACTATAACCATCAACCATCCACTATCAACATCAATAATCTCATCAACCATGAACCATTACCATCACCATCCCATAAACATCAACATCAACATCAACAATCCCCATCCCCACCCCAATCAACCATTATCATCACCATACAATTACCATCAACCATCACCATCAACCATCACCATCCTTTTCCTCTTTTAATGATAACTGTTGGAAGGGGGGTTTTACCCGTGTCAGTGTCCACGACCCTGTAGCCATTTGGAACTTTTAGATTGAGAATTTAAAGGGACTCGGTAGAAAAACATAATGTTTTGTAATAAGGTGCTTGCTATTTGAATACATAACATGTTTTTTCTCCCTCTTACCACCACTTTCTGGTTCTGGTTCTGGTTGATAGCTGAGACACTGACTGACAGTTCATTTGGTTCCCCTAGTCTTCTGTTGGAAATTGTTTTCACACTGGAGTCCTCCGAATAATTTACCTCGTCTCTCACGATCCATGCTCTTTGAGTGGTGCTAAGAGGCACTTTTCTCCAACCATTTAAGTCAAATGCTTGGTCTGAAAGTTTAGGGCTGATCTAGTGTGTCAAATCAAATCAAAATGTATTTGTCACATGCACCAAATACAACAGGTGTAGACCTTACTGTGAAATGCTTAGTTATAATACCTTAACCAACAATGCAGAGAAATAAAATATTTGCACAACAAAAAAAAAGTTACACAATAAAATAACAATAACGAGGCTATATACAGGGGGTACCGGAACTAAGTCAATCTGCAGGGGTACAGGTTAGTCGAGGTAATTGAGGTCATATGTACATGTAGGTAGGGGTAGAGTGACTATGCATAGATAATAAACAGCGTGTAGCAGCAGCGTAAAAAAAGGGGGTCAATGCATAGTCCAGGTAGCCATTTCATTAACTGTTCAGAAGTCTTACAGCTTGGGGGTAGAAGCTGTTATGCTTGCCGTGCGGTAGCAGAGAGAACAGTCTATGACTTGGGTGGCTGGAGTCTTTGACAATTTTTAGGGCCTTCCTCTGACACCGCCTGGTATAGACGTCCTGGATGGCAGGAAGCTTGGCCCTAGTGATGTACTGAGCCGTACGCACTACCCACTACCAGGCAACCAGTCAGGATGCTCCCGATGGTGCAGCTGTATAACTTATAACTTTTTGAGGATCTGAGGACCCATGCCAAATCTTTTCAGTCTCCTGAGGGGGAATAGGGGTTGTCGTGCCCTCTTCCCGACTGTCTTGGTGTGTTTGGACCATGATAGTTTGTTGGTGATGTGGACACCAAGGAACATGAAGCTCTCGACGCGCTCCACCCGTGTGAGTGTGTACAGTAGACCGGAGTGTGTACAGTAGACATTAATCATGGTTCGCCCAGGAGACATGGAGACAAGGTCTTTGCCAGAGAGTTCAGAATGACAGGTTCTGCCACCTTCCTTCCTTCCTTCCTTCTTCCCTTCCTTCCTTCCTTCCTTCCTCCTTCCTTCCTTCCTTCCTTCCTTCCTTCCTTCCTTCCTTCCTTCCTTCCTTCCTTCCTTCCTTCCTTCCTTCCTTCCTTCCTCTTATCCAGAGCGACTTACAGTTTAGTGAGTGCATACATTTTTCATACTGGCCCCCCGTGGGAATCGAACCCACAACCCTGGCGCCATGCTCTACCAACTGAGCTACAGGGGCCTATTTGGCTTGGTACACTATTTGGCATGGTACACTATTTGGCATGGTACACTATTTGGCTTGGTACACTATTTGGCATGGTACACTATTTGGCTTGGTACACTATTTGGCTTGATACACTATTTGGCTTGGTACACTATTTGGCATGGTACACTATTTGGCTTGGTACGCTATTTGGCTACACTATTTGGCTTGGTACAGTATTTGGCACAGACCATATATACTGTACATGACACACAGGATACTGTACTGTAGCACTGCGAGGCCTCCCTGTCAACCCCATGGTGAACCAGGCAGGCTAGGCTAGACAGGATGCTACTCTAGCGTTAGAGATGAGAGCTAACTAGGGAGTACAGTAAGCGATGCCTGGAGTACCCAGGGTGGTAAAGCACAGTGTTTAGATGTTTTCCTCACAGATCGTTCTGAGGAGGCTGGCGCAGCAGCAGGCTGATGAGATAAGGGCGAATCCTGGGGTGATGTGTTTGTCATCCAGGTTCTGTTGCTATTGAGGAGATGGAGAAATTCTCCTCTTTCCTGGTTTCTATTCTTCTGCTTTCTCTCTATATTTGTTATTTCCTTCTGTCGTTACGATACGATATACACTGCTTTATTGTCCATACAAATATACACAACACAATAAATACAATGTGGAAAACTGTCCTATGTCACCACTGTTCAGCAGCCCGGTGGCTGATTGAATGAAACTTTCCCAGCTCCTATTCTACTGAACAGCAGGACCTTATATCCCTCCTGAGGGCAGCAGCTCAAAACGTTGGGCAAGATTGTGTGTGGGGTCCTCTATGATGCACTTGGCCTTGTCCATTTATCATAGAGGCCCTGAAGCCCCTGCACTGCAGCCCCCTTCCATCCTGGTACCTTTCCCTCTTCCTCTGACTCGATGCATCTGATTACATCAGTGTGATTGAATTATTATTAGCAGGTCTGCACGTCTCATAGATCGTAGAGCATGTGTCCCCTATGGGCTCAAAAAGTAGTGCACTACATAGGAATAGGGTGCCATTTGGGAAACAGGACATGGTAACATTTCATAGGTAATAGGTCAATGTTGTCTCACATTTCCTTCAGCCAGAAGAAAGACACGGATATTCAAACTGTCTGAACAATAGTAGCTGTTGGTTCAATGATATTGTACACTCCTCTGGTGTCCTCTCTTTCGCGCTTATCTCTGTGGACTCAACAGGGAAGTTTTTTTTTTTCTCTCTCTCTCTCTCTCTCTCTCTCTCTCTCTCTCTCTCTCTCTCTCTCTCTCCTCTCTCTCTCTCTCTCTCTCTCTCTCTCTTCTCTCTCTCTCTCTCTCTCTCTCTCTCTCTCTCTGTGTCTGTCTGTCTGTCTGTCTTATCTGTCTCACATTAACACATTCCCATGTTGGGGAGGGATGGGGGGTGGTCTCCCGGCAATGGGGAAAACAACCACCTGGCAGGCCTTGGCACAATGGACAGTTACGTTTTCCTTCTTCTATTTGAATTTCCACCTCCTCCTCCTCCTCCATTCTTCCTTTCTTCTTTGATTGACATTATTTACAGTGAATTAAAAGTGAGTTCCTTGCGTTTTATATGTGGCTAGTTTCTTCCTGGAGTTGGGACTTGTTTCGCTTCCTATTGAAGTTGTTGTTTGTGTGGTTTCCTTTTCTTCTTCCTCAGTGTTGTGTCGGAGTGTGGAAAGTAAAAGTTCCTGAGGTTGCCTTGACAACAGGGCTGGAATTCTGTAGTGGTCATCCAGTGGAAGTGAGATGTTCATGAAAAGCAGTCAGAGTGGGGTTGGTGCCTCCTGACCTACACCGCCAGACCTATACTCTTTCAACCATTGAAAGGCCTCTGGATTTGGAGTGTGTGTGTGTGTGTGTGATGCCCTGCTGCTGGTCTGGTACAGTAGAGATCAATCTAATAGGAGGGAGGGGATATGTAGCGACACAATGAGATATATCCCTTAGTGGCTCAGCAGGGATCCCTCCTCTCATCTGCTCATCACTAGCATCCTCACGGATTGGAGATTGGATTCTGGCCAGGCACATTATACTGTACCTGTCTGTCTCACCAGGAGTTACTGCATCGTTTCTCACACTATTTTTCACTCCTGCATTTGCCCAGATCCTTTGTCATTGTCTACTGTTAGGCCAATCGTCTCCTTCCTTTTTCATTGGACTTGTCTCTATTGGTGGAACATGCTGGGCTATCCAAATATTCTGTGCCCTGCCCTTGGGCCTAGATGGGTTCTGTGTCAGTTGGCAGCAGTCGAACTAGGACCAGGAGCCCAGACATAACTCAACCCCAGAAACACGGTTGAAATGCGGTTCTGCCACCCAAGTTCTCTTGCGGCCTTGCTGCCGTGCCAAACAAGCACTCACACACCCAGGTGGGAATTTGTATGAGTTGACAGACGGACGCTTGCCAGCAATAATGTCCTCGGGAAACGGTGAACCATTTGTGACTCACCTTGATAGCAATTAGCACGGCCGTGTACCGGAGCAGGGGGAGGCCAGAGAAAGAAGAAGGGAAAGAGAGAGAAAGAGAGGAGAGAGAGAGGAAAAAGAGGAGAGAGGGAGAGAGAGAAAAGAGGAGAGAGAGAGAAAGAGAGGAGAGAGAGAGAACGAGAGAGAGAGAGAAGAAAACGTGGTGGGCTCTTTTCATTCATTCGTCAACTTGGGCGACAAACGAGCTTGTCAAAAATAGATCCCTCTTTTACACGAAAAGACACAGCCGATGATATGATCTCACAACATGACAATGCCACCACATTCTTTTGGAGGGCTTCCATAGTGTTAGATATTATATGCTTTCTCTGCCCCCCGCTTCCGCTAACTGTTGCCTGAACGATTAGAAGGAGACATGTTGTGGGATGCACAGAGAAAAGTGGAGAGCGGCGACAAATTGAATTATTGTTTTGAGCGCTGGATTGTCAAAACATCGGCTGTTGCTAAATTTAGACGTTCTGCGCAGCATCCAAGGAAACACGTTGCACTGTGATTGTTATGACCAAACTACTGTCACTGAGAAATATCATGTAGCCTACCATCGGATGTACCATATAGGTTTTTTAATGAATAGCATACATTAAAAATGTAAAATAATATCCTGAACTATACATTAGCAGAACCTATAGATTCCAATATGCATCATGTATGATAGTTTATTTTATTTAACCTTTATTTTGATAAGGAAGACATATTGAGACCTAAGTCTCTTTTCCAAATGCGCCCTGTATAATACAATATAAAATACACATTAAACACAATATATATACAGTGAGGGAAAAAAGTATTTGATCCCCTGCTGATTTTGTAAGTTTGCCCACTGACAAAGAAATGATCAGTCTATAATTTTAATGGTAGGTTTATTTGAACAGTGAGAAAAAAGAATCCAGAAAAACGCATGTAAAAGATGTTATAAATTGATTTGCATTTTAATGAGGGAAATAAGTATTTGAACCCCTCTCAATCAGAAAGATTTCTGGCTCCCAGGTGTCTTTTATACAGGTAACAAGCTGAGATTAGGAGCACACTCTTAAAGGGAGTGCTCCTAATCTCAGCTTGTTACCTGTATAAAAGACACCTGTCCACAGAAGCAATCAATCAGATTCCAAACTCTCCATCATGACCAAGACCAAAGAGCTCTCCAAGGATGTCAGGGACAAGATTGTAGACCAACACAAGGCTGGAATGTGCTACAAGACCATCGCCATGCAGCTTGGTGAGAAGGTGACAACAGTTGGTGCGATTATTCGCAAATGGAAGAAACACAAAATAACTGTCAATCTCCCTCGGCCTGGGGCTCCATGCAAGATCTCACCTCGTGGAGTTGCAATGATCATGAGAACGGTGAGGAATCAGCCCAGAACTACACGGGAGGATCTTGTCAATGATCTCAAGGCAGCTGGGACCATAGTCACCAAGAAAACAATTGGTAACACACTACGCAGTGAAGGACTGAAATCCTGCAGCGCCCGCAAGGTCCCCCTGCTCAAGAAAGCACAGATACAGGGCCGTCTGAAGTTTGCCAATGAACATCTGAATGATTCAGAGGAGAACTGGGTGAAAGTGTTTTGGTCAGATGAGACCAAAATGGAGCTCTTTGGCATCAACTCAACTCGCCGTGTTTGGAGGAGGAGGAATGCTGCCTATGACCTCAAGAACACCATCCCCACCGTCAAACATGGAGGTGGAAACATTATGTTTTGGGGGTGCTAAGGGGACAGGACAACTTCACCGCATCAAAAGGACGATGGACGGGGCCATGTACCGTCAAATCTTGGGTGAGAATCTCCTTCCCTCAGCCAGGGCATTGAAAATGGGTCGTGGATGGGTATTCCAGCATGACAATGACCCAAAACACACGGCCAAGGCAACAAAGGAGTGGCTCAAGAAGAGGCACATTAAGGTCCTGGAGTGGCCTAGCCAGTCTCCAGACCTTAATCCCATAGAAAATCTGTGGAGGGAGCTGAAGGTTCGAGTTGCCAAACGTCAGCCTCGAAACCTTAATGACTTGGAGAAGATCTGCAAAGAGGAGTGGGACAAAATCCCTCCTGAGATATGTGCAAACCTGGTGGCCAACTACAAGAAACGTCTGACCTCTGTGATTGCCAACAAGGGTTTTGCCACCAAGTACTATGTCATGTTTTGCAGAGGGGTCAAATACTTATTTCACTCATTAAAATGCAAATCAATTTGTAACATTTTTTACATGCGTTTTTCTGGATTTTTTTGTTGTTATTCTGTCTCTCACTGTTCAAATAAACCTACCATTAAAATGATAGACTGATCATTTCTTTGTCAGTGGGCAAACGTACAAAATCAGCAGGGTATCAAATACTTTTTTCCCTCACTGTATATATATATATATATATATATATATATATATATATATATATATATATATATATATATACATTATAATACATATCACAGTCATGGTAAGCACAAATATCATCACAAATCACCCAGAAGTCAATGAGCCCTATTGGGCCATTCTAGCTTAGCGGTCATGAGGTCGAAATAGCCCCCATCTTCCTTTAGGACCTTTTTAGCCTCTCCATTATAACCACATTATGTGACAGTCAGTAGCTTGTTATAAACAAACTCTCTATATATCTGAAATCCCCCTCCATCCTGTCCAGGTTGTTTATGGTCTTATGGTCCAATCTGTTTCCCAGGTTTTGCCGTGGAGTAACTTTAGAAAAGTAATTCCACCAAAGTGTCCCATCTGCCACCGCCCTGAGATGAGAAGGAGAGTGATTTGATCCCAGAGCCTCAGCTGTGCTGTTATTTATTGCAGTTGGATGTTAGTTTTTTCAGAGGGAGCGCGGGACAGGAGCGCAAAGGGGTGAGAGAAAGGAGTGGGTGTCTCCTCAGATTAACGTGCGGGGGTAAACAGAGAGGGGTAAACAGAGAGGGGTAAACAGAAAGGGGTAAACAGAGAGGGGTAAACAGAGAGGGGTAAACAGAGAGGGGTAAACAGAAAGGGGTAAACAGAGAGGGGTAAACAGAGAGGGGTAAACAGAGAGGGGTAAACAGAGAGGGGTAAACAGAGAGGGGTAAACAGAGAGGCAGTGCATCACTCAGCAAATCACATTCTGGGTTCAATTCAAAGCCGTTAGCATCAGGGAGAGACAAGCAAAAAACACACAAACAGGGATACACACTCACTCCTCTCCCTGTTCATCTCGCTCTGCCTTCTCCTGTGTGTATTTGGACAGGCTGTTTGTATGCAAATCTGGTGTCCGGCGTGCGTTAGCTGTGAGGGGAAAACCCAATTGATAGTCTCAGCGTGCTGGGGCTGAGGTGAACCACGCTAGCGTTGAGCACCAAGGCAGGAGAGGGCCATGAGGAGGCTTGTTTGTCTTTTTTATTCAAGCTGCAGGCCCAGCGACTTCTCCTTTGTTTAATCCTCTTTTCACATGATAATTTCCCTTTTCCGCACGACGTCGTCAAGCCGACACACAACCGTCAAATACTTTTTCAACGGTGTCAAGGATGTGGTGGGGCCTCTGTTACTCTTTCTTATCTTACGTCCAAGGCCTCTGTCATACATCGGAGTACAAACACTACTGTAAATACACATAGAGGCTTGATTATGTAACAATATAACTAATTAATTCAAACTGTATCCATCCGGTCATGGAGAGTAAAACCCTGGCCTTCTGTGACAGTTATTAAAAGACAAAGCGAGTGTGTGTGTGTCTGTGTGTGTGTGTGTCTGTGTGTGTGTGTGTCTGTGTGTGTGTGGGTCTGTGTGTGTGTGTGTCTGTGTGTGCGTGTGTCTGTGTGTGTGTGTGTGTCTGTGTGTGGGTGTGTCTGTGTGTGTGTGGGTCTGTGTGTGTGTGTGTCTGTGTGTGTGTGTGTCTGTGTGTGTGTGGGTCTGTGTGTGTGTCTGTGTGTGTGTGTGTGTCTGTGTGTGTGTGGGTCTGTGTGTGTGTGTGTCTGTGTGTGTGTGTGTGTCTGTGTGTGTGTGTGTGGGTCTGTGTGTGTGTGTGTCTGTGTGTGTGTGTGTCTGTGTCTGTGTGTGTGTGTGTCTGTGTGTGGGTGTGTCAGTGTGTGTTTTTCCCATTCCAGTGGCCCATGGAAAGAGGACATTCCATCTGGTGTGTTACAGGCCTGTAAAACCGTTCCCCCCTTTTCCTTATAAACCTCAGCTCTCGTCTGACACACACACGCACACGCACACACTTCACTGCTCTGGTCCATATAGGAAGTATGTTGTATAAGTGTAACAGTGTTGCTTCCGTCCCTCTCTTCGCCCCTACCTGGGCTTGAACCAGGGACCCTCTGCACACATCGACAACAGTCACCCTCGAAGCACCGTTACCCGTCGCTCCACAAAAGCCACGGCCCTTGCAGAACAAGGGAAACAACTACTTCAAGGTCTCAGAGCGAGTGACGACACCGATTGAAATGCTACTAGTGCGTACCGTTAACTAGCTAGCCATTTCACACCGGTTACATAAGTTAGTGTGTAATTTTAAATGATGTGTAGATGTCTTTTGCCGGGGGGTGTTGTGGTGTTCTGTGTTGGCCACACCGGGGGGTGTTGTGGTGTTCTGTGTTGGCCACACCGGGGGTGTTGTGGTGTTCTGTGTTGGCCACACCAGGGGTGTTGTGGTGCAAACCCTTCACAATGGCCAATGACTTCATTCTGATTAACACTCCTTGCAGAGAAGAAGTCAATACAAAGCAGGCCCAGTGGCACGGGGAAGGGAAAGAAACACCAATTGGTGGAGGAAGGATGTCCCCTGCATCTTTAGAGGGAGGACACAGGATGTGTGAGTGAATTTGAGTGTGGAGAAAATGGAGAGTCCACTCTTGAGCATTCGGGCAAACATTGGCACACACTGAACGAAGGAGGGAAATCACACAATACCAGTTAAAGCAAGGACTG
>NW_028164919.1:0-2500 GCF_964263955.1 Coregonus lavaretus
TGTTTTAGTAAAGCAATATGTTTTAGTTAAGCAATATGTTTTAGTTAAGCAATATGTTTTAGTTAAGCAATATGTTTTAGTAAAGCAATATGTTTGAGTAAAGCAATATGTTTTAGTAAAGCAATATGTTTTAGTAAAGCAATATGTTTTAGTAAAGCAATATGTTTTAGTTAAGCAATATGTTTTAGTTAAGCAATACGTTTTATTAAAATTAAAAAAGCATCGTTGTCTTAAGCAATATGTTTTAGTTAAGCAATATGTTGAGAGAGTAGAGAGTTTTGCAAAGATTATTATTATTTTTTTTAAAGCAATATGTTCTTCAAGTGAATCAGAGTTTTGAGTCTTCTTTATGCGAATAAATATGTTCTTCAAGTGAATGAACGTTTTGGCTGTTCTTCAAGTGTATAGAACAGAAGTTTGGGACCCGTTCAATCGTAATCATTATTCCCGTGCAGGGAGAAGCCATCTTGTAACATTATTTTGTTGAGTAAATGTCTTAGACAGAACTAGCATTCCCTTTTGATTCCAGTTGGAGGAGCGACTATTGACAACTCAAACTAGGCGTGTGTCCCAAATGTCACCCAATTGCAGATACCGTGCTCTAGTCTGAAAGTAATGCCATTTAGGGTGCTATTTAGGATGCACAATTAAATGCAATCAGTAAAGCGATTTGATCCTAGTGCTTAACCTTCACCCTTCCTTTGCACACCATTGATCAACTGCAGATTAAATGTGTGGCCGGAATGCAATCAACAAAGCAAGTATTTTATCCTCCTGTTCTCCACAGATTATTATTGCTGTGAGATTACACCTAATGAATTTATGATACGGCCATCAATAACATGCTGTTTCAGAAGGGAGGGGGGGGGTTATGCAATCTACCCTAATATATTCACTGTTACAACAACCTTAATATTCCTTGTAGAATGTCGATTAAAGGGCTTTTGTTTTTGTAATCAGTCTTGACACAATAAAATGAAGTCAAACTCAATGGGATTAAAAATAAAATACATAAACTTTTTCCCCCTTTTTTAATAATTTATTCAACGTTTCCTCCATTTATTTTCACGGGAGCATTTGCATTGTAATGGAGTTTTACTATCACTAATGAATAAGGCTTATTTTCAAAATGGTCTCTACGACTCGGCATTCACTCCATAAATCATACAAATGGAAAATTACTCAATTGTTAATTTGAGTTAAAAGTTGGGTTGGTTTAGCCCCTGATTTTAATGCCTTTAGAGAAATTAGGTTTGGCGAGGCTGGGTTATTTTTGCCCCTGGTAATTGGTTGATTTTCCTTTAGAAAATAACAGGCCTTTATGACATACAATTTGTGCTTCTCCGTTCCCTTGTTGTAGAAAGACATATAGGGTGAGTTGCTGAGCTTACACAGTTTACTGATGACACAATTCCCTCTAGGCATGTTAGACAGGAAACACGTTATGAGCTAACCAACCAACTGTCATAACTAAACAACTGTGTCGTCGGTAGAGTGTTGTATTAGCTATGTAAAAATATATGAGAGTACCATAGCTCTCATTGTGGTAAAAATGCCATTCCTACAGATGTAGGATCTTAATTTGATCAACCTGGGTCAGGAGAACTTTCCTGGAATTTAGGGCATTTTAAAGGTATACTAAAAAAGAGTTCTGAAGTTTGTAATTTGCACTTTTACATGTCAGACTTGATTTTCCCTTACGAAAAATGTATCAAACCCCTACAATAATGCACATGACCTTTCACATTTCCTGTTGCTGCAGGATTATTTTCCTGCTGTAGCAAACTGGCTCAAATTAAGATCCTACATCTGTATCACCTAAAAATCGTGTTAATTGGTATCTAGTTTGAGACACAGAGGTTGCATCCCAAATGCCACCCTTTTTCCTATACAGTCTACTACTACTTTTGATCAGAGCCCCATGGGAGAGGAGGGGGAGGAGGAGGAGGAGGAGGAGGAGGAGGAGGAGAAGGAGGAGGAGGAGAGTAGAGGGGGATGAGGAGGAGGAGGAGGAAGAGGAGGAGGATAGGGAGGGAGGAAGATGAGGAGGAGGTGGATGAATAGGAGGAGGAGGAGGAGGTGGAGGAAGAGGAGGAGGAGGAGGAGGAGGAGGAGGAGGAGGAGGAGAATGAGGAGGAGGAGAGTAGAGGGGGATGAGGAGGAGGAGGAGGAAGAGGAGGAAGAGGAGGAGGATAGGGAGGGAGGAAGATGAGGAGGAGGTGGATGAATAGGAGGAGGAGGAGGAGGAGGTGGAGGAAGAGGAGGAGAGTAGAGGGGGATGAGGAGGAGGAGGAGGAAGAGGAGGAAGAGGAGGAGGATAGGGAGGGAGGAAGATGAGGAGGAGGTGGAGGAATAGGAGGAGGAGGAGGAGGTGGAGGAAGAGGAGGAGGAGGAGGAGGAGGGAGGAGGAGGAGGAGGTGAAGGAGGAGGAGGAGGAGGAGGAGGAGGAAGAGGAAGAGGAAGAGGAAGAGGAGGAGGAGGAGGAGGAGCATGGCACAAT
>NW_028164919.1:7500-8548 GCF_964263955.1 Coregonus lavaretus
AGTAGACTATGGTGGTGAGGTCTGGGTAACCTGGTTATTAATCTGGGTAGACAGTAAGAGATAGTGGACTATGGTGGTGAGGTCTGGGTAACCTGGTTATTAATCTGGGTAGACGGTAAGAGATAGTAGACTATGGTGATGAGGTCTGGGTAACCTGGTTATTAATCTGGGTAGACGGTAACAGGTAGTAGACTATGGTGGTGAGGTCTGGGTAAACTGGTTATTAATCTGGGTAGACGGTAAGAGATAGTAGACTATGGTGATGAGGTCTGGGTAACCTGGTTATTAATCTGGGTAGACAGTAAGAGACAGTAGACTATGGTGGTGAGGTCTGGGTAACCTGGTTATTAATCTGGGTAGACGGTAAGAGACAGTAGACTATGGTGGTGAGGTCTGAGTAACCTGGTTATCAATCTGGGTAGACGGTAAGAGACAGTAGACTATGGTGGTGAGGTCTGGGTAACCTGGTTATTAATCTGGGTAGACGGTAAGAGATAGTAGACTATGGTGGTGAGGTCTGGGTAACCTGGTTATTAATCTGGGTAGACGGTAAGAGATAGTAGACTATGGTGGTGAGGTCTGGGTAACCTGGTTATTAATCTGGGTAGACGGTAAGAGACAGTAGACTATGGTGGTGAGGTCTGGGTAACCTGGTTATTAATCTGGGTAGACGGTAAGATATAGTAGACTATGGTGATGAGGTCTGGGTAACCTGGTTATTAATCTGGGTAGACGGTAAGAGATAGTAGACTATGGTGGTGAGGTCTGGGTAACCTGGTTATTAATCTGGGTAGACGGTAAGAGATAGTAGACTATGGTGATGAGGTCTGGGTAACCTGGTTATTAATCTGGGTAGACGGTAAGAGATAGTAGACTATGGTGTTGAGGTCTGGGTAACCTGGTTATTAATCTGGGTAGACGGTAAGAGATAGTAGACTATGGTGATGAGGTCTGGGTAACCTGGTTATTAATCCGGGTAGACGGTAAGAGACAGTAGACTATGGTGGTGAGGTCTGAGTAACCTGGTTATTAATCTGGGTAGACGGTA
>NW_028164918.1:0-5000 GCF_964263955.1 Coregonus lavaretus
ATACACATTGCAACACATCTCTTGTTTATCATTCCATATGTCAGTGGTCTTGTATCGCTCTCTATTCAAATACCGCATGAATGAATACAGACCATAAATTAAGACATACATAAACATGTTTCTACTGTTTAGTATATACAAGTTAGTAGTCTCTTCTTTTCTCTTTTTGTTGTTGTTTTTTTTTACAATTGATATAGTCACTTATAAAATCAATGTAAAGGATCTTGTATAGCTGACACTGTGGGGGCCTGTTGAGAGAGAATGCAGTGTATTTAAAGTACATGAAAGGAAACTTGATAGATTCAGTTACTACTAACTTGAATACTTACATGTAGTAATACGTGACGTCACGTGACTACAGGGAATAGGTCAAACCGTAACACGTCATCAATAATTGACGGGGGGGGGAGAAAAATACGTCAAACATCAATCTACATCATATCGTTAACAAAAAAAAACAACACAGGATCAAATAAATAAGATCGATATATCTGATCAGAACCGATCACATTGTTGTTCCCCATGTTGATGAATAGCAAGCTCCTTACTCACGGGTCCTGTAGAAGGTAGCCCAGTAGTGCTTGACTTGGGCCTGAGCAATTATTGGGGAAACTTCGTAACGGCTCCTCTATTAAAAACAAAGTGGCGGTATCGCCCGGCCCAGATTTCGCAAAACATGCGTCAAGAAAAGGTTGATCAAAGCGGAATGAATGTGGGATGAGGGTTCTTACGGAATGTTTATACTGTGTTTTCCTTTTTTAAATATATTATCAATCACTTCAAATCTACATATCAGACATGATCAGAATTAGGCCTACCCTGCAGCGTCTCTGTGTGTGTGTTGTACATCATCTGTGTGTGTTGTACATCATCTGTATGTGTTGTACATCATCTGTGTGTGTGTGTTGTACATCATCTGTATGTGTTGTACATCATCTGTGTGTGTTGTACATCATCTGTATGTGTGGTGTACATCATCTGTATGTGTTGTACATCATCTGTGTGTGTTGTACATCATCTGTGTGTGTTGTACATCATCTGTGTGTGTTGTACATCATCTGTATGTGGTGTACATCATCTGTGCGTGTTGTACATCATCTGTGTGTGTGTTGTACATCATCTGTGTGTGTTGTACATCATCTGTGTTTGTGTTGTACATCATCTGTGTGTGTTGTACATCATCTGTGTGTGTTGTACATCATCTGTGTGTGTTGTACATCATCTGTGTGTGTTGTACATCATCTGTGTGTGTTGTACATAATCTGTGTGTGTTGTTCATCATCTGTGTGTGTTGTACATCATCTGTATGTGTTGTACATCATCTGTATGTGTGTTGTACATCATCTGTATGTGTTGTACATCATCTGTATGTGTGTGTTGTACATCATCTGTGTGTGTTGTACATCATCTGTGTGTGTGTTGTACATCATCTGTGTGTGTTGTACATCATCTGTGTGTGTTGTACATCATCTGTGTGTGTTGTACATGATCTTTGTGTGTGTTGTACATCATCTGTATGTGTGTGTTGTACATCATCTGTGTGTGTTGTACATCATCTGTATGTGTGTGTTGTACATCATCTGTGTGTGTTGTACATCATCTCTGTGTGGTGTACATCATCTGTATGTGTTGTACATCATCTGTAGGTGGTGTACATCATCTGTGTGTGTTGTACATCATCTGTGTGTGTTGTACATCATCTGTGTGTGTTGTACATCATCTGTGTGTGTGTTGTACATCATCTGTGTGTGTTGTACATCATCTGTATGTGTTGTACATCATCTGTATGTGTTGTACATCATCTGTATGTGTTGTACATCATCTGTGTGTGTTGTACATCATCTGTGTGTGTTGTACATCATCTCTGTGTGTTGTACATCATCTGTATGTGGTGTACATCATCTGTGTGTGTTGTACATCATCTGTATGTGTGTTGTACATCATCTGTATGTGTGTTGTACATCATCTGTGTGTGTTGTACATCATCTGTATGTGTTGTACATTATCTGTGTGTGTGTTGTACATCATCTGTGTGTGTTGTACATCATCTGTGTGTGTTGTACATCATCTGTATGTGTTGTACATCATCTGTGTGTGTTGTACATCATCTGTGTGTGTTGTACATCATCTGTGTGTGTTGTACATCATCTGTGTGTGTTGTACATCATCTGTGTGTGTTGTACATCATCTGTGTGTGTTGTACATCATCTGTGTGTGTTGTTCATCATCTGTGTGTGTTGTACATCATCTGTATGTGTTGTACATCATCTGTATGTGTGTTGTACATCATCTGTATGTGTTGTACATCATCTGTATGTGTGTGTTGTACATCATCTGTGTGTGTTGTACATCATCTGTGTGTGTGTTGTACATCATCTGTGTGTGTTGTACATCATCTGTGTGTGTTGTACATCATCTGTGTGTGTTGTACATGATCTTTGTGTGTGTTGTACATCATCTGTATGTGTGTGTTGTACATCATCTGTGTGTGTTGTACATCATCTGTATGTGTGTGTTGTACATCATCTGTGTGTGTTGTACATCATCTCTGTGTGGTGTACATCATCTGTATGTGTTGTACATCATCTGTAGGTGGTGTACATCATCTGTGTGTGTTGTACATCATCTGTGTGTGTTGTACATCATCTGTGTGTGTTGTACATCATCTGTGTGTGTGTTGTACATCATCTGTGTGTGTTGTACATCATCTGTATGTGTTGTACATCATCTGTATGTGTTGTACATCATCTGTATGTGTTGTACATCATCTGTGTGTGTTGTACATCATCTGTGTGTGTTGTACATCATCTCTGTGTGTTGTACATCATCTGTATGTGGTGTACATCATCTGTGTGTGTTGTACATCATCTGTATGTGTGTTGTACATCATCTGTATGTGTGTTGTACATCATCTGTGTGTGTTGTACATCATCTGTATGTGTTGTACATTATCTGTGTGTGTGTTGTACATCATCTGTGTGTGTTGTACATCATCTGTGTGTGTTGTACATCATCTGTATGTGTTGTACATCATCTGTGTGTGTTGTACATCATCTGTGTGTGTTGTACATCATCTGTGTGTGTTGTACATCATCTGTGTGTGTTGTACATCATCTGTATGTGTTGTACATCATCTGTGTGTGTGTTGTACATCATCTGTGTGTGTTGTACATCATCTGTGTGTGGTGTACATCATCTGTATGTGTTGTACATCATCTGTGTGTGTTGTACACCATCTGTATGTGTTGTACATCATCTGTATGTGTTGTACATCATCTGTGTGTGTTGTACATCATCTGTATGTGTTGTACATCATCTGTATGTGTTGTACATCATCTGTGTGTGTTGTACATCATCTGTGTGTGTTGTACATCATCTGTGTGTGTTGTACATCATCTGTGTGTGGTGTACATCATCTGTATGTGTTGTACATCATCTGTATGTGTTGTACATCATCTGTATGTGTTGTACATCATCTGTATGTGTTGTACATCATCTGTATGTGTTGTACATCATCTGTATGTGTTGTACATCATCTGTGTGTGTTGTACATCATCTGTGTGTGTTGTACATCATCTGTATGTGTTGTACATCATCTGTATGTGTGCCTGTGGGCCGTCGCCAGAGGAGAGAGAGACATTTCAGCATCAGGTAGCCTAGAAAATATTTATAGACTATCTATTTAGCTAATTCAAAACATAGCTTGTAGTATGGCTAGGCTATCCTGCTCACAGGAGGTTGGTGGCACCTTAATTGGGGAGGACGGGGCTCGTGGTAATGGCTGGAGCGTTAAAGAAATGGTATGGTATCAAATACATCAAACACACGGTTTGATGCCATTCCATTCCACACACTAATTGACCCAAAAAAAAAAATTGACAACGTGTTTATTTATACAGTAGCCTAAGAGTGCAGTGATTCTACTTTATAGGGGTTTAAGTTCTTTATTTATTTATTTTTAACCTTTATATAACTAGGCAAGTCAGTTAAGAACAAATTCTTATTTACAATGACAGCCTACACCGGCCAAACCCGGACGACGCTGGGCCAATTGTGCGCCGCCCTATGGGACTCCCAATCACGGCCGGTTGTGATACAGCCTGGAATCGAACCAGGGCGTCTGTAGTGACGCCTCAAGCACTGAGATGCAGTGCCTTAAGACCGCTGCGCCACTCGGTCTGTAGTGACGCCTCAAGCACTGAGATGCAGTGCCTTAGACCGCTGCGCCACTCAGGAGCCCAAGTGCCTTGTCAAGTCAAGTGCCTTGAGTGGGACTTGGGATCAGAGTCCAGCAGCCTTCTAGTGTCAATACCACATTCATGCTGACTTTTTCATGTAGGATACATAGAGACAGCACCAATTATTGGTCACGGAAATGTGGTTAAAAAGTCATGGAGAAGTCACGGAAATGTGGTTAAAAAGTCATGGAGAAGATATGGAAATGTGGTTAAAAAGTCATGGAGAAGTCACGAAAATGTGGTTAAAAAGTCATGGAGAAGTCATGGAAATGTGGTTAAAAAGTCATGGAGAAGTCATGGAAATGTGGTTAAAAAAGTCATGGAGAAGTCATGGAAATGTGGTTAAAAAGTCATGGAGAAGTCATGGAAATGTGGTTAAAAAGTCATGGAGAAGTCATGGAAATGTGGTTAAAAAGTCATGGAGAAGTCATGGAAATGTGGTTAAAAAGTCATGGAGAAGTAATGGAAATGTGGTTAAAAAGTTATGGAGAAGTCATGGAAATGTGGTTAAAAAGTCATGGAGAAGTCATGGAAATGTGGTTAAAAAGTCATGGAGAAGTCATGGAAATGTGGTTAAAAAGACATGGAGAAGTCATGGAAATGTGGTTAAAAAGTCATGGAGAAGTCATGGAAATGTGGTTAAAAAGTCATGGAGAAGTCATGGAAATGTGGTTAAAAAGTCATGGAGAAGTCATGGAAATGTGGTTAAAAAGTCATGGAGAAGTCATGGAAATGTGGTTAAAAAGTCATGGAGGAGTCATG
>NW_028164918.1:10000-27629 GCF_964263955.1 Coregonus lavaretus
AATATTTTAAGCAAAGTAGCCTTGGCTTTGGTCTTTGGTATGACTCGGCCGGGGATCGAACTCCCAACCTTTCAATCGCAAGGCCGACACAAGACCACTGAGTGTGTCTTCAATTTAAAGTAGTCCATGTCTTATTTTTCTACTATTATTGGTAAACAAACTGAGCTCCTGCCACCTGAACCTGCATAAAGTCAAGGTGGGTGATTTACTGCCACCTGAACCTGTATAGAGTCAAGGTGGGTGATTTACTGCCACCCGAACCTGTATAGAGTCAAGGTGGGTGATTTACTGCCACCCGAACCTGTATAGAGTCAAGGTGGGTGATTTACTGCCACCCGAACCTGTATAGAGTCAAGGTGGGTGATTTACTGCCACCTGAACCTGTATAGAGTCAAGGTGGGTGATTTACTGCCACCTGAACCTGTATAGAGTCAAGGTGGGTGATTTACTGCCACCCGAACCTGTATAGAGTCAAGGTGGGTGATTTACTGCCACCTGAACCTGTATAGAGTCAAGGTGGGTGATTTACTGCCACCTGAAGTTATGGAATGTTTGCTAAGGAGTATAATTCATTGGCTGATCCTTCCTGATGACCTGGATGGAATTACGTGAACGAGCCTTTCCTTAACCCACAGGAAGTCTCACCCAGTTGACTACTTAAATAATGGTGAAAGTCCTCAATGTCTCTGGCCATGTTTAAAGCGGGCTTTGTGGCACTAGAGCTGTCTATCCAAGTCTATGGGACAGTAAGTCCATAGAGGTAGATAGAGGGGCCCATGCTAAAACAAGCTTTGTGGCACTAGAGCTGTCTATTTAAGTCTATGGGACAGTAGAACTGAAGCTGACACACAGTAGGTGACTATGCTGTGATTCCCTAGCCTCTGTGCTAGCTTCACGCGCTCTGCGGAATCTCTCGGACCCTCGGAAACATTCCGACGGGGAATCCGGGCATACAAGATTGTAACGCTAGTTTCCCACTTGTAGTTCCGACTCGGAAATGTGCATTTCCGATCATTCTGTGAGGACGTGAAGGCAGCATAGAATATGCAGACATAGACTGGAATGTAATGTAGAAAGTCTAGGTGAACACAATCTACTAAAGCTATTTCTATTTCCCTGTCTCTATATCTAACTCTGGCATGTACACATGTATATGGATAGACAGGGGTATTGAACCCAGGGAATCGGTGTACCTCAAGACCCGCGTTAGCTCTCTGAGCTAAAGCCTGGGGCATCAGCTCTAGGGAGCTAACACCAGCCTTCAGGTCTCAAAGTGATTCATCGCTCGAGCAAATTCACTGTAAAGCGATTTGGACCGCAACATCGTTACAAATACATGTTATATTATTACTGCCGTCGCTAACACGATCGAACGCTCGAGAGCGTGAAACAGTAAACATTACCTTGTTGTCGGACAGTCCGGTGACCTGGTCCACAAACTCCTCCTGGATCATGAAGGCAGCCAGGTTGGCTGTGTACGAGGCCAGGAAGATGACAGCGAAGAAGGCCCACACCGACACTATGAACTTACTGGTAGTGCCTTTAGGGTTCTGGACCGGAACAGAGTTGTTGAACACCAGACCCCACAGCAGCCACACTGCCTTACCCATGGTGAACGATGGGCCGTGGGGGTCTGGGGAGGGGGGAGAGGAGGTGGGAGGGAGGGAGGGAGAGAGGGAGAGAAGGGAGGGAGGGAGGGAGGGAGGGAGGGAGGGAGGGAGGGAGGGAGGGAGGGAAAGAGAGAAGGGAGGGAGGGAGGGAGGGAGGGAGGGAGGGAGGGAGGGAGGGAGGGAGGGAGGGAGGGAGGGAGGGAGGGAGGGAGGGAGGGAGGGAGGGAGAGAAGGGAGGGAGGGAGGGAGAGAAGGGAGGGAGGGAGGGAGGGAGGGAAGGAGGGAGAGAAAGGAGGGAGGGAGGGAGGGAGGGAGGGAGGGAGGGAGGGAGGGAGGGAGGGAGGGAGGGAGGGAGGGAGGGAGGGAGGGAGGGAGGGAGGGAGGGAGAGAAGGGAGGGAGGGAGGGAGGGAGGGAAGGAGGGAGAGAAAGGTGGGAGGGAGGGAGGGAGGGAGGGAGGGAGAGAAGGGAGGGAGGGAGGGAGGGAGGGAGGGAGGGAGGGAGGGAGGGAGGGAGGGAGGGAGGGAGGGAGGGAGGGAGGGAGGGAGGGAGGGAGGGAAAGAGAGAAGGAGGGAGGGAGGGAGGGAAAGAGGGAGGGAGGGAGGGAGGGAGGGAGGGAGGGAGGGAGGGAGGGAGGGAGGGAGGAGGGAGGGAGGGAGGGAGGGAAAGAGAGAAGGAGGGAGGGAGGGAGAGAAGGGAGGGAGGGAGGGAGGGAGGAGGGAGGGAGGGAGGGAAAGAGAGAAGGAGGGAAAGAGAGAAGGAGGGAGGGAGGGAGGGAGGGAGGGAGGGAGGGAGGGAGGGAGGGAGGGAAAGAGGGAGGGAGGGAGGGAGGGAGGGAGGGAAAGAGGGAGGGAGGGAGGGAGGGAGGGAGGGAGGGAAAGAGGGAGGGAGGGAGGGAGGGAGGGAGGGAGGGAGGGAGGGAGGGAGGGAGGGAGGGAGGGAGGGAAATTAGGATGTAAATTCCGACTTAACCCTGTGTGTGGTGATGTGTGTGTGTTTGTGTCTCTGTGTGTGTGTGTGTGTGTGTGTGTGTGTGTGTGTGTGTGTGTGTGTGTGTCTGTGTGTGTGTGTGTGTGTCTGTGTGTGTGTGTGTCTGTGTGTGTTGTGTGTGTGTGTGTGTGTGTGTGTGTGTGTGTGTGTGTGTGTGTGTGTGTCTGTGTGTGTGTGTGTGTGTCTGTGTGTGTGTGTGTCTGTGTGTGTGTGTGTGTGTGTGTGTGTGTGTGTGTGTGTGTGTGTGTGTGTGTGTGTGTGTGTGTGTCTGTGTGTGTGTGTGTGTGTCTGTGTGTGTGTGTGTCTGTGTGTGTGTGTGTCTGTGTGTGTGTTTGTGTCTCTGTGTGTGTGTGTGTGTGTGTGTGTGTGTGTGTGTGTGTGTGTGTGTGTGTGTCTGTGTGTGTGTGTGTGTGTCTGTGTGTGTGTGTGTCTGTGTGTGTGTGTGTGTGTGTGTGTGTGTGTGTGTGTGTGTGTGTGTGTGTGTCTGTGTGTGTGTGTGTGTGTCTGTGTGTGTGTGTGTCTGTGTGTGTGTGTGTGTGTGTGTGTGTGTGTGTGTGTGTGTCTGTGTGTGTGTGTGTGTGTGTGTGTGTCTGTGTGTGTGTGTGTGTGTGTGTGTGTGTGTGTGTCTGTGTGTGTGTGTGTGTGTGTGTGTGTGTGTGTGTGTGTGTCTGTGTGTGTGTGTGTGTGTGTGTGTGTGTGTCTGTGTGTGTGTGTGTGTGTGTGTGTGTGTGTGTGTGTGTGTGTGTGTGTGTCTGTGTGTGTGTGTGTGTGTGTGTGTGTGTGTGTGTGTGTGTCTGTGTGTGTGTGTGTGTGTCTGTGTGTGTGTGTGTGTGTGTGTGTGTGTGTGTCTGTGTGTGTGTGTGTGTGTGTGTGTGTGTCTGTGTGTGTGTGTGTGTGTGTGTGTGTGTGTGTGTGTGTGTGTCTGTGTGTGTGTGTGTGTGTGTGTGTGTGTGTGTGTGTGTGTCTGTGTGTGTGTGTGTGTGTGTGTGTGTGTGTCTGTGTGTGTGTGTGTGTGTGTGTGTGTGTGTGTGTGTGTCTGTGTGTGTGTGTGTGTGTGTGTGTGTGTGTGTGTGTGTGTGTCTGTGTGTACCTACCTCTACCCTGTGCCAGGTTCCTGTTAAAGCCTAGAGGGCTGATGTATTCAAACATGAAGACAGCCATCGCTGTGACCAGTAACAGCATCACAAACATCATAATCCACACCGAGGCACTGAACGGCTCTGAAACACACACAGAGAGAAAGAGAAGATACATGAACACACACACACATCAGATTAGATACACACACACATCAGATTAGATACACACACACATCAGATTAGATACACACACACATCAGATTAGATACACACACATCAGATTAGATACACACACACACACATCAGATTAGATACACACACATCAGATTAGATACACACACACACACATCAGATTAGATACACACACACACATCAGATTAGATACACACACATCAGATTAGATACACACACACACATCAGATTAGATACACACACATCAGATTAGATACACACACATCAGATTAGATACACACACACATCAGATTAGATACACACACACATCAGATTAGATACACACACACATCAGATTAGATACACACACACACACACATCAGATTAGATACACACACACACACACATCAGATTAGATACACACACACATCAGATTAGATACACACACACATCAGATTAGATACACACACACATCAGATTAGATACACACACACATCAGATTAGATACACACACACATCAGATTAGATACACACACACATCAGATTAGATACACACACACATCAGATTAGATACACACACACATCAGATTAGATACACACACACATCAGATACACACACACATCAGATTAGATACACACACACATCAGATTAGATACACACACACACACATCAGATTAGATACAGACACACATCAGATTAGATACACACACACATCAGATTAGATACACACACACATCAGATTAGATACACACACACATCAAATTAGATACACACACACACACACATCAGATTAGATACACACACACACATCAGATTAGATACACACACACATCAGATTAGATACACACACACATCAGATTAGATACACACACACACATCAGATTAGATACACACACACATCAGATTAGATACACACACACATCAGATTAGATACACACACACACACACATCAGATTAGATACACACACACATCAGATTAGATACATACACACACACACATCAGATTAGATACACACACACATCAGATTAGATACACACACACATCAGATTAGATACACACACATCAGATTAGATACACACACACATCAGATTAGATACACACACACATCAGATTAGATACACACACACACATCAGATTAGATACACACACACACACATCAGATTAGATACACACACGCACATCAGATTAGATACACACACACATCAGATTAGATACACACACACATCAGATTAGATACACACACACACATCAGATTAGATACACACACACATCAGATTAGATACACACACACATCAGATTAGATACACACACACACATCAGATTAGATACACACACACACATCAGATTAGATACACACACACACACATCAGATTAGATACACACACACATCAGATTAGATACACACACACATCAGATTAGATACACACACATCAGATTAGATACACACACACATCAGATTAGATACACACACATCAGATTAGATACACACACATCAGATTAGATACACACACACATCAGATTAGATACACACACACACATCAGATTAGATACACACACACACACATCAGATTAGATACACACACGCACATCAGATTAGATACACACACACACACATCAGATTAGATACACACACACACACATCAGATTAGATACACACACACACATCAGATTAGATACACACACACACATCAGATTAGATACACACACACACATCAGATTAGATACACACACACATCAGATTAGATACACACACACGCACATCAGATTAGATACACACACACACATCAGATTAGATACACACACACACACATCAGATTAGATACACACACACACATCAGATTAGATACACACACACACATCAGATTAGATACACACACACACATCAGATTAGATACACACACACATCAGATTAGATACACACACACATCAGATTAGATACACACACACACATCAGATTAGATACACACACACATCAGATTAGATACACACACACATCAGATTAGATACACACACACATCAGATTAGATACACACACACACATCAGATTAGATACACACACACATCAGATTAGATACACACACATCAGATTAGATACACACACACATCAGATTAGATACACACACACATCAGATTAGATACACACACACACATCAGATTAGATACACACACATCAGATTAGATACACACACACATCAGATTAGATACACACACACACATCAGATTAGATACAAACACACATCAGATTAGATACACACACACATCAGATTAGATACACACACACACATCAGATTAGATATACACACACACACATCAGATTAGATACACACACACATCAGATTAGATACACACACACACACATCAGATTAGATACACACACACACATCAGATTAGATACACACACACATCAGATTAGATACACACACACATCAGATTAGATACACACACACACATCAGATTAGATACACACACACATCAGATTAGATACACACACACGCATCAGATTAGATACACACACACACATTAAATTAGATACACACACAAGCAGCATGTCAGATTAGATACACACACACACACACACACACATCAGATTAGATACACACACATCAGATTAGATACACACACACGTCAGATTAGATACACACACACACACATCAGATTAGATACACACAGAGACACAGATACACACAGATCAGATTAGATACACACTCTAACACTCCACTGAACCCCCCTCCCCCCCAAACACAATGTGAGTGGGAGAGTATTAAAGTGGTGTTATCAGCAGTCCTGTCTAATCTAGTGTATCTAATCAGTCCTGTCTTCCTCCATGCTGTTAGTGGTGCTGTATAGACCAGTCCTGTCTTCCTCCTGTTAGTGGTGCTGTATAGACCAGTCCTGTCTTCCTCCTGTTAGTGGTGCTGTATAGACCAGTCCTGTCTTCCTCCATGCTGTAAGTGGTGCTGTATAGACCAGTCCTGTCTTCCTCCTGTTAGTGGTGCTGTATAGACCAGTCCTGTCTTCCTCCTGTTAGTGGTGCTGTATAGACCAGTCCTGTCTTCCTCCTGTTAGTGGTGCTGTATAGACCAGTCCTGTCTTCCTCCTGTTAGTGGTGCTGTATAGACCAGTCCTGTCTTCCTCCTGTTAGTGGTGCTGTATAGACCAGTCCTGTCTTCCTCCATGCTGTTAGTGGTGCTGTATAGACCAGTCCTGTCTTCCTCCTGTTAGTGGTGCTGTATAGACCAGTCCTGTCTTCCTCCTGTTAGTGGTGCTGTATAGACCAGTCCTGTCTTCCTCCTGTTAGTGGTGCTGTATAGACCAGTCCTGTCTTCCTCCTGTTAGTGGTGCTGTATAGACCAGTCCTGTCTTCCTCCTGTTAGTGGTGCTGTATAGACCAGTCCTGTCTTCCTCCTGTTAGTGGTGCTGTATAGACCAGTCCTGTCTTCCTCCATGCTGTTAGTGGTGCTGTATAGACCAGTCCTGTCTTCCTCCTGTTAGTGGTGCTGTATAGACCAGTCCTGTCTTCCTCCTGTTAGTGGTGCTGTATAGACCAGTCCTGTCTTCCTCCTGTTAGTGGTGCTGTATAGACCAGTCCTGTCTTCCTCCTGTTAGTGGTGCTGTATAGACCAGTCCTGTCTTCCTCCTGTTAGTGGTGCTGTATAGACCAGTCCTGTCTTCCTCCTGTTAGTGGTGCTGTATAGACCAGTCCTGTCTTCCTCCTGTTAGTGGTACTGTATAGACCAGTCCTGTCTTCCTCCTGTTAGTGGTGCTGTATAGACCAGTCCTGTCTTCCTCCTGTTAGTGGTGCTGTATAGACCAGTCCTGTCTTCCTCCATCCTGTTAGTGGTGCTGTATAGACCAGTCCTGTCTTCCTCCTGTTAGTGGTGCTGTATAGACCAGTCCTGTCTTCCTCCATCCTGTTAGTGGTGCTGTATAGACCAGTCCTGTCTTCCTCCTGTTAGTGGTGCTGTATAGACCAGTCCTGTCTTCCTCTTGTTAGTGGTGCTGTATAGACCAGTCCTGTCTTCCTCCTGTTAGTGGTGCTGAATAGACCAGTCCTGTCTTCCTCCTGTTAGTGGTGCTGTATAGACCAGTCCTGTCTTCCTCCTGTTAGTGGTGCTGTATAGACCAGTCCTGTCTTCCTCCTGTTAGTGGTGCTGTATAGACATGTCCTGTCTTCCTCCATGCTGTTAGTGGTGCTGTATAGACCAGTCCTGTCTTCCTCCTGTTAGTGGTGCTGTATAGACCAGTCCTGTCTTCCTCCTGTTAGTGGTGCTGTATAGACCAGTCCTGTCTTCCTCCTGTTAGTGGTGCTGTATAGACCAGTCCTGTCTTCCTCCATGCTGTTAGTGGTGCTGTATAGACCAGTCCTGTCTTCCTCCTGTTAGTGGTGCTGTATAGACCAGTCCTGTCTTCCTCCTGTTAGTGGTGCTGTATAGACCAGTCCTGTCTTCCTCCTGTTAGTGGTGCTGTATAGACCAGTCCTGTCTTCCTCCTGTTAGTGGTGCTGTATAGACCAGTCCTGTCTTCCTCCTGTAAGTGGTGCTGTATAGACCAGTCCTGTCTTCCTCCTGTTAGTGGTGCTGTATAGACCAGTCCTGTCTTCCTCCATCCTGTTAGTGGTGCTGTATAGACCAGTCCTGTCTTCCTCCTGTTAGTGGTGCTGTATAGACCAGTCCTGTCTTCCTCCATCCTGTTAGTGGTGCTGTATAGACCAGTCCTGTCTTCCTCCTGTTAGTGGTACTGTATAGACCAGTCCTGTCTTCCTCCTGTTAGTGGTGCTGTATAGACCAGTCCTGTCTTCCTCCTGTTAGTGGTGCTGTATAGACCAGTCCTGTCTTCCTCCTGTTAGTGGTGCTGTATAGACCAGTCCTGTCTTCCTCCTGTTAGTGGTGCTGTATAGACCAGTCCTGTCTTCCTCCTGTTAGTGGTGCTGTATAGACCAGTCCTGTCTTCCTCCTGTTAGTGGTGCTGTATAGACCAGTCCTGTCTTCCTCCTGTTAGTGGTGCTGTATAGACCAGTCCTGTCTTCCTCCTGTTAGTGGTGCTGTATAGACCAGTCCTGTCTTCCTCCTGTTAGTGGTGCTGTATAGACCAGTCCTGTCTTCCTCCTGTTAGTGGTACTGTATAGACCAGTCCTGTCTTCCTCCTGTTAGTGGTGCTGTATAGACCAGTCCTGTCTTCCTCCTGTTAGTGGTGCTGTATAGACCAGTCCTGTCTTCCTCCTGTTAGTGGTGCTGTATAGACCAGTCCTGTCTTCCTCCTGTTAGTGGTGCTGTATAGACCAGTCCTGTCTTCCTCCTGTTAGTGGTGCTGTATAGACCAGTCCTGTCTTCCTCCATGCTGTTAGTGGTGCTGTATAGACCAGTCCTGTCTTCCTCCTGTTAGTGGTGCTGTATAGACCAGTCCTGTCTTCCTCCTGTTAGTGGTGCTGTATAGACCAGTCCTGTCTTCCTCCTGTTAGTGGTGCTGTATAGACCAGTCCTGTCTTCCTCCTGTTAGTGGTGCTGTATAGACCAGTCCTGTCTTCCTCCTGTTAGTGGTGCTGTATAGACCAGTCCTGTCTTCCTCCTGTTAGTGGTGCTGTATAGACCAGTCCTGTCTTCCTCCTGTTAGTGGTGCTGTATAGACCAGTCCTGTCTTCCTCCTGTTAGTGGTGCTGTATAGACCAGTCCTGTCTTCCTCCTGTTAGTGGTGCTGTATAGACCAGTCCTGTCTTCCTCCATGCTGTTAGTGGTGCTGTATAGACCAGTCCTGTCTTCCTCCATATTAATTACCTAGCGGTGCTGCTCTTCTACTGGCGTACTGCCACTCTCTCTCTATCTCTGTGTGTGTGTGTGTGTGTGTGTGTGTGTGTGTGTGTGTGTGTGTGTGTGTGTGTGTGTGTTGGCAGAGGGCCATCCTGGGGTTTCCCTGCTTAGCCCTCGTAATCAGTGCTATTATGGTAGCTACCGCATGACACACGTATGTGTGTGTGCGTGCCTGCATGCTTGTGAGAGCGTTTGTGTGAGCATGGTATCTATGTAAAGCCATTAGGTAATTCATATGTGGGCTATGCAGCACTGTAGAACCGTGCCAAGGCTAGAGTACTGCTGCACTGGAGAGGACTGGAGAGGACTGGATAGGGCTGGAGAGGACTGGAGAGGACTGGAGAGGACTGGAGAGGATTGGAGAGGACTGGAGAGGGCTGGAGAGGACTGGATAGGGCTGGAGAGGGCTGGAGAGGACTGGAGAGGACTGGAGAGGGCTGGAGAGGATTGGAGAGGACTGGAGAGGGCTGGAGAGGACTGGATAGGGCTGGAGAGGGCTGGAGAGGACTGGAGAGGACTGGAGAGGACTGGATAGGGCTGGAGAGGGCTGGAGAGGACTGGAGAGGACTGGAGAGGACTGGAGAGGGCTGGAGAGGACGGGAGAGGACTGGAGAGGACTGGATAGGGCTGGAGAGGGCTGGAGAGGGCTGGAGAGGACTGGAGAGGACTGGAGAGGGCTGGAGAGGGCTGGAGAGGACTGGAGAGGACTGGAGAGGACTGGAGAGGGCTGGAGAGGGCTGGATAGGGCTGGAGAGGACTGGAGAGGACTGGAGAGGACTGGAGAGGGCTGGAGAGGGCTGGAGAGGATTGGAGAGGACTGGAGAGGGCTGGAGAGGACTGGATAGGGCTGGAGAGGGCTGGAGAGGACTGGAGAGGACTGGAGAGGACTGGATAGGGCTGGAGAGGGCTGGAGAGGACTGGAGAGGACTGGAGAGGGCTGGAGAGGACGGGAGAGGACTGGAGAGGACTGGATAGGGCTGGAGAGGGCTGGAGAGGGCTGGAGAGGACTGGAGAGGACTGGAGAGGGCTGGAGAGGGCTGGAGAGGACTGGAGAGGACTGGAGAGGACTGGAGAGGGCTGGAGAGGGCTGGATAGGGCTGGAGAGGACTGGAGAGGACTGGAGAGGACTGGAGAGGGCTGGAGAGGGCTAGAGAGGGCTGGATAGGGCTGGAGAGGGCTGGAGAGGACTGGATAGGACTGGAGAGGGCTGGATAGGGCTGGAGAGGGCTGGAGAGGACTGGAGAGGACTGGATAGGGCTGGAGAGGGCTGGAGAGGACTGGAGAGGACTGGAGAGGACTGGAGAGGACTGGAGAGGGCTGGATAGGGCTGGAGAGGGCTGGAGAGGACTGGATAGGACTGGAGAGGGCTGGATAGGGCTGGAGAGGGCTGGAGAGGACTGGAGAGGACTGGATAGGGCTGGAGAGGGCTGGAGAGGACTGGAGAGGACTGGAGAGGACTGGAGAGGACTGGATAGGGCTGGAGAGGGCTGGAGAGGACTGGAGAGGACTGGAGAGGACTGGAGAGGGCTGGAGAGGACGGGAGAGGACTGGAGAGGACTGGATAGGGCTGGAGAGGGCTGGAGAGGGCTGGAGAGGACTGGAGAGGACTGGAGAGGGCTGGAGAGGGCTGGAGAGGACTGGAGAGGACTGGAGAGGACTGGAGAGGGCTGGAGAGGATTGGAGAGGACTGGAGAGGGCTGGAGAGGACTGGATAGGGCTGGAGAGGGCTGGAGAGGACTGGAGAGGACTGGAGAGGACTGGAGAGGGCTGGAGAGGACTGGAGAGGACTGGAGAGGACTGGAGAGGGCTGGAGAGGACGGGAGAGGACTGGAGAGGACTGGATAGGGCTGGAGAGGGCTGGAGAGGGCTGGAGAGGACTGGAGAGGACTGGAGAGGGCTGGAGAGGGCTGGAGAGGACTGGAGAGGACTGGAGAGGACTGGAGAGGGCTGGAGAGGGCTGGATAGGGCTGGAGAGGACTGGAGAGGACTGGAGAGGACTGGAGAGGGCTGGAGAGGGCTAGAGAGGGCTGGATAGGGCTGGAGAGGGCTGGAGAGGACTGGATAGGACTGGAGAGGGCTGGATAGGGCTGGAGAGGGCTGGAGAGGACTGGAGAGGACTGGATAGGGCTGGAGAGGGCTGGAGAGGACTGGAGAGGACTGGAGAGGGCTGGAGAGGACTGGAGAGGACTGGAGAGGACTGGAGAGGGCTGGATAGGGCTGGAGAGGGCTGGAGAGGACTGGATAGGACTGGAGAGGGCTGGATAGGGCTGGAGAGGGCTGGAGAGGACTGGAGAGGACTGGATAGGGCTGGAGAGGGCTGGAGAGGACTGGAGAGGACTGGATAGGGCTGGAGAGGGCTGGAGAGGACTGGAGAGGACTGGAGAGGACTGGAGAGGGCTGGATAGGGCTGGAGAGGGCTGGAGAGGACTGGATAGGACTGGAGAGGGCTGGATAGGGCTGGAGAGGGCTGGAGAGGACTGGAGAGGACTGGATAGGGCTGGAGAGGGCTGGAGAGGACTGGAGAGGACTGGATAGGGCTGGAGAGGGCTGGAGAGGCCTGGAGAGGACTGGAGAGGGCTTGAGAGGGCTGGATAGGACTGGAGAGGGCTGGAGAGGACTGGAGAGGACTGGAGAGTGCTGTAATCTTTGTGTGTCTCTGTGGGTGTTTCTCTCTCTGTATGTGTGTGTGTGTGTGTTTGTGTGTATGGGTGTGTGTGTACAGTGCGTTCGGGAAAGTATTCAGACCCCTTGACTTTTTCCACATTTTGTTCAGTTACAGCCTTATTCTAAAATTGATTAAATAAATAAAAATCCACATCAATCTACACACAATACCCCATAACGACATTTTTAGAAATGTTTGCAATAAAAATAAAAAACAGAAATACCTTATTTACATAAGTAATCAGACCCTTTGCTATGAGACACGAAATTGAGCTCAGGTGCATCCTGTTTCCATTGATCATCCTTGAGATGTTTCTACAACTTGATTGGAGTCCACCTGTGGTCAATTCAATTGATTGGACATCATTTGGAAAAGCACACACCTGTCTATATAAGATCCCACAGTTATCAGTGCATGTCAGAGAAGAAACCAAGCCATGAGGTCGAAGGAATTGTCCGTAGAGCTCCGAGACAAGATTGTGTCGAGGCACAGATCTGGGGAAGGGTACCAAAATATTTCTGCAGCATTGAAGGTCCCCAAGAACACAGTGGCCTCCGTCATTCTTAAATGGAAGAAGTTTGGAACCACCAAGACTCATCCTAGAGCCGGCTGCCCGGCCAAACTGAGCAATCGCGGGAGAAGGGCCTTGGTCAGGGAGGTGACCAAGAGTCCGATGGCTACTCTGACAGAGCTCTAGAGTTCCTCTGTGGAGATGAGAGAAACTTCCAGAAGGACAACCATCTCTGCAGCACTCCACCAATCAGGCCTTTATGGTAGAGTGGCCAGACGGAAGCCACTCCTCAGTAAAAGGCACATGACAGCCTGCTTGGAGTTTGCCAAAAGGCACCTAAAGGACTCTCAGATCATGAGAAACAAGATTCTCTGGTCTGATGAAACCAACATTGAACTCTTTGGCCTGAATGCCAAGCGTCACATCTGGAGGAAACCTGGCACCATCCCTACGGTGAATCATGGGGGTGGCAGCATGCAGTGGGGATGTTTTCAGCGACAGGAACTGGGAGACTAATCAGGATCGAGGGAAATATGAACGGAGCAAAGTACAGAGAGATCCTTGATGAAAACCTGCTCCAGAGCGCTCAGGACCTCAGACTGGGGTGAAGGTTCACCTTCCAATAGGACAATGACCCTAAGCACACAGCCAAGACAACGCAGGAGTGGCTTCAGGACAAGTCTCTGAATGTCCTTGAGTGGCCCAGCCAGAGCCCAGACTTGAACCCGATCTAACATCTCTGGAGAGACCTGAAAATAGCTGTGCAGCGACACTCCCCATCCAACCTGACAGAGCTTGAGAGGATCTGCAGAGAAGAATGGGATAAACTCCCCAAATACAGGTGTGCCAAGCTTGTAGCGTCATACCCAAGAAGGCTCGAGGCTATAATCGCTGCCAAAGGTGCTTCAACAAAGTACTGAGTAAAAAGTCTGAATACTTATGAATGTTTTTTTGGTGCAAACATTTCTAAAAACCAGTTTTTGCTTTGTCATTATGTCAGTGTGTGTAGATCGATGAGGAAAGAAAACAATTGTAACAACACAATCTGTCAGGTGGTGTAACGTAACAATCTGTCAGGTGGTGTAACAACACAATCTGTCAGGTGGTGTAACGTAACAATCTGTCAGGTGGTGTAACGTAACAATCTGTCAGGTGGTGTAACGTAACAATCTGTCAGGTGGTGTAACGTAACAATCTGTCAGGTGGTGTAACGTAACAATCTGTCAGGTGGTGTAACGTAACAATCTGTCAGGTGGTGTAACGTAACAATCTGTCAGGTGGTGTAACGTAACAATCTGTCAGGTGGTGTAACGTAACAATCTGTCAGGTGGTGTAACGTAACAATCTGTCAGGTGGTGTAACGACACAATCTGTCAGGTGGTGTAACGTAACAATCTGTCAGGTGGTGTAACGTAACAATCTGTCAGGTGGTGTAACGTAACAATCTGTCAGGTGGTGTAACGTAACAATCTGTCAGGTGGTGTAACGTAACAATCTGTCAGGTGGTGTAACGTAATAATCTGTCAGGTGGTGTAACGTAACAATCTGTCAGGTGGTGTAACGTAACAATCTGCCAGGTGGTGTAACGTAACAATCTGTCAGGTGGTGTAACGTAACAATCTGTCAGGTGGTGTAACGTAACAATCTATCAGGTGGTGTAACGTAACAATCTGTCAGGTGGTGTAACGTAACAATCTGTCAGGTGGTGTAACAACACAATCTGTCAGGTGGTGTAACGTAACAATCTGTCAGGTGGTGTAACGATACAATCTGTCAGGTGGTGTAACGTAACAATCTGTCAGGTGGTGTAACGTAACAATCTGTCAGGTGGTGTAACGACACAATCTGTCAGGTGGTGTAACGTAACAATCTGTCAGGTGGTGTAACGTAACAATCTGTCAGGTGGTGTAACGTAACAATCTGTCAGGTGGTGTAACAACACAATCTGTCAGGTGGTGTAACGTAACAATCTGTCAGGTGGTGTAACAACACAATCTGTCAGGTGGTGTAACGTAACAATCTGTCAGGTGGTGTAACGTAACAATCTGTCAGGTGGTGTAACAACACAATCTGTCAGGTGGTGTAACGTAACAATCTGTCAGGTGGTGTAACAACACAATCTGTCAGGTGGTGTAACGTAACAATCTGTCAGGTGGTGTAACAACACAATCTGTCAGGTGGTGTAACGTAACAATCTGTCAGGTGGTGTAACGTAACAATCTGTCAGGTGGTGTAACAACACAATCTGTCAGGTGGTGTAACGTAACAATCTGTCAGGTGGTGTAACGTAACAATCTGTCAGGTGGTGTAACGTAACAATCTGTCAGGTGGTGTAACGACACAAAACACGGCGAGGGTTACCGAGGAAGGCGGACGGGGAGACAGTTCCATTGCTACGGGAAACCATGACGCTGATTCCGGTTTCCACGAACGGGACGGAGAAATCGATGACCTCAGAACGCTCCTCATTGATCGTCAGAGAGCCGACGGCCATGACAGCTTTCTTATAGACCACCTGGGAGGGAGGGAAGGACAGAGGGATGGAGGGAGGGAAAGAGGTAGGGAAGGAGGGAGGGAAGGAGGGAGAGAGGGAGGAGAGGGGAGGAGGAGGGAAGGAGGGAGGGAAGGAGGGAGGGAAGGAGAGAGGGAAGGAGGGAGGGAAGGAGAGAGAGAGGGAGGAGAGAGGGGGGAGAGGGGGAGGAGAGAGGGAGGAGGAAGGGAAGGAGTAAGGGAGGGAGGCGGAGGAGAGAGGGAAGGAGGGAGGGAAGGAGAGAGAGAGGGAGGAGAGAGGGAGGATAGAGGGAGGAGAGGGGGAGGAGAGAGGGAGGAGAGGGGGAGGAGGGAGGGAGGGAAGGAAGGAGGGAAGGAGGGAGGGAAGGAGAGAGAGAGGGAGGAGAGAGGGAAGGAGGGAGGGAAGGAGAGAGGGAAGGAGGGAGGGAAGGAGAGAGAGAGGGAGGAGAGAGGGAGGAGAGGGGGAGGAGAGAGGGAGGAGGGAGGGAAGGAGAGAGGGAAGGAGGGAGGGAAGTAGGGAGGGAAGGAGGGAGGGAAGGAGGAGAGAGGGAGGAGAGGGGGAGGAGAGGGGGAGGAGGGAGGGAAGGAGGGAGGGAAGGAGAAGAGAGGGAGGAGAGGGGGAGGAGAGGGGGAGGAGAGAGGGAGGAGAGGGGGAGGAGAGAGGGAGGAAAGGAGGGAGGGAAGGAGGGAGGGAAGGAGAGAGAGAGGGAGGAGAGGGAAGGAGGGAGGGAAGGAGGGAGGGAAGGAGAGAGGGAAGGAGGGAGGGAGGAGGGAGGGAAGGAAGAGAGATGTAGAGGGAGAAATGGAGGGAGAGAGAGAGAAATTATGGGTTAAACTTTCATCTAGTGTGTTAGCGTGTTGTTGGGATGTAGCTCAGTTGGTAGAGCATGGCGTTTGCAAACGCCAGAGTTGTGGTTCGTTTCCCACGGGGGCCAGTATGAAAAAATATATACAAAATAATAATGTATGCACTCACTAACTGTAAGTCGCTCTGGATAAGAGCGTCTGCTAAATGATTAAAATGTAAATGTAAAAATGTTGTTGATGTCGTTAGCAGGAAGTCACTCCGCTGTGTATTATGATGCTACAGTATATTGCTGAGTATACCTTTAGCCATTAGCTAAAACAGAGTCAAATGATGCTACAGTATATTGCTGAGTATACCGTTAGCCATTAGCTAAAACAGAGTCAAATGATGCTATAGTATATTGCTGAGTATACCTTTAGCCATTAGCTAAAACAGAGTCAAATGATGCTACAGTATATTGCTGAGTATACCTTTAGCCATTAGCTAAACAGAGTCAAATGATGCTACAGTATATTGCTGAGTATACCTTTAGCCATTAGCTAAAACAGAGTCAAATGATGCTACAGTATATTGCTGAGTATACCTTTAGCCATTAGCTAAACAGAGTGAAATTATGCTACAGTATATTGCTGAGTATACCGTTAGCCATTAGCTAAACAGAGTGAAATGATGCTACAGTATATTGCTGAGTATACCTTTAGCCATTAGCTAAACAGAGTCAAATGATGCTACAGTATATTGCTGAGTATACCGTTAGCCATTAGCTAAACAGGGTAAAATGAAATTCAAAGTATGATATTATATTATTATTATTATTATTATTATTATTATTATTATTATTATTATTATTATAATATATATCACTCACCTCTCCCACCATCCCGTTCCACACGTTGTTGATCTTCTTGCCATGTTTACCGTTGGTAACCAGGTAGAGATCGTAGGTGAATTTCACGTACTTAGCGATCTTCTTCAGGATGTCGATGCAGAATCCTTTACAGCACTTTTTAATGTACGTCCCGCCCGCCTCTGTAGTGTTGCTGTGGAAACAACAAAGAATGACATGGCTGAAACTGTATTACCCCTTTTTATATAGACATCTTTCATTGGCTGAAGATTTCAGAACCTTTAGAACCCCATTGGTTAAAACTTTCTGAGTACTCTTTTATACGGACATCTGCCATTAGCAGAATGGCATAACCTGTTAAAACGGCCATGTGTCTATTGGCTGAAGACTTCAGAAATCCTCTGATGTCATGGAATTAGCATCTTTAGTAGACACTCTAGAAGTAGAGAGATTAAACATGATCCATCAAAGACGTGAAGAGAGAGAGAGCAAGAGATAGAGGAAGAGATATAGAAGTGGAGAGAGAGAGCCAGAGATAGAGGAAGAGATATAGAAGTGGAGAGAGAGAGCCAGAGATAGAGGAAGAGATATAGAAGTGGAGAGAGAGAGATTGATCTCCATGTGATAACTGAA
>NW_028164917.1:0-2000 GCF_964263955.1 Coregonus lavaretus
TGAATGTCATTTAGAAAACAGAAAGGTGTGACAATGTATTTTTTCCGCATACATACTTTATGAATTTCAACATTATCTAAGAAGTAATCATCCAGTTTTTTAAAAGTATCTGTAATGTGTTTTTTAAATCAGATTACATGTAATCAGTTACTCCCCAACCCTGATTACTCTGATAAAGGAAATTTGATTTTTTCACTAAATAGAGGTATAAAAGACAAAAGGAAATGAAGGAAATGCAGAAACTGTTTTCGATTGAGGTTTGATTGAACAGTATTAAACAATCAGAGCGAAAGACCAATTAAACCACATTTACGGCTTCTGCATGCTTCGGTTCGGCTGCCACCTAGCCGGACTAGTGTGCTCGGATATTCTTTAAAGTCTCACTGCCTCCTTCTCACAAATGATCCCAAAAATATAAAAATTAAATAAAGTTGGTTCAACACAGTGGCGGGTCATTTTGACCCTAGGACAACGGGAGGGTTAAAATACCTTCGCTTGAAAAAATAGACGCCATAGAATAGTCAGAATTAATCTAAAATAACTAAAGAAATCTGTTATTAATTTTGAAATTTTTGCCGAGGAGACTTTAGTCATGCAAAAACATAAAATACTGCCAAATACTTTCATACCTTCAAAAATGAGAAAAATTATAATACTGTTTTGGCCATATCGCCCAGCCATAGGAGAGCGAAAGCAAGAGAAGGGGGTAAATAAAAACAATGTGAGGCTCCACAAAGCTGGGGCTTGTGAGGGATATCATCTAACCACCACAGTACAGCACACAGAGTGAATAAGAGCACTGAACAAAGCACAGGCATTGCAAATGACAAGCCCTAAAGACGCGCCATATGAGCTGGAAGCAAGAGAGTGGATGTTTATAAGCCAGCTGGCAAGTTTGGCTATGCCATTGGGATGCTAGCAAGGTTAACGATTTAGCCTACAAAAGCACTGGCTGTTGAACTGTAAATGGTTGCTACTGTGCAGTGCTACTGACTGACGTGGAAACCAATGATTATGTTAAAAGGTATATTCTGCTACGGTAAAACTGGGTCAGCCAAACACTTTTTATACACACCTATCAGACATATACTACTGTACACACACATGCACACGCACGCACACATGCATGCAACACACTCACCCTCACCCGGACTTCATTCCTTTTTGACAGTTTTCTCATCCCTCTTACTTAGGTTCATCCCCCTCTCTCCGTTCCATGGCCTCCACCTCCCAGGGAGTGTGCTGGAGGGGCCGTCTGCCTAGATACATTAATATTTCAGCCGCGCACACACACCACTCACACCACACACACACACACACACACACACACACACACATCAGGGGATCCACAAGTTCAGCCTATGGGAGAGGATGAGCGGCTGAAAGAGTTGGAATGGGGGAGTGTGTGACGGAGGGAAGGAGAGGGAGAAAGAAGGAGTGAGAGAAGAGAGATGAAAAAGGGGGGGTGGGTGACAGGGAGTTGCAATGGAGAAGTGGAGGGGGGGTTACGAGACTGAGAGATGGAGAAGTGGAGGGGGGTTACGAGACTGAGAGATGGAGAAGTGGAGGGGGGTTACGAGACTGAGAGATGGAGAAGTCGAGGGGGGTTACGAGACTGAGAGATGGAGAAGTGGAGGGGGGGTTACGAGACTGAGAGATGGAGAAGTGGAGGGGGGGTTACGAGACTGAAAGATGGAGAAGTGGAGGGGGGGTTACGAGACTGAGAGATGGAGAAGTGGAGGGGGGGTTACGAGACTGAGAGATGGAGAAGTGGAGGGGGGGTTACGAGACTGAGAGATGGAGAAGTGGAGGGGGGGTTACGAGACTGAGAGATGGAGAAGTGGAGGGGGGGTTACGAGACTGAGAGATGGAGCGAGTGTCTCATTTCTCTTTTTCTGTAACCATGTCTGGTGAAATTGTCTCGCTTCGGTGACGGCAGTAGTCGCAGCCACTAAAGCGAGACGTTGAAATGAAAAGCAAAAGAGAGGAAGAGAAAATAA
>NW_028164916.1:0-37069 GCF_964263955.1 Coregonus lavaretus
GCCAACTTTGTGGTTTGTTTGTTTGCTAGCAAGCTACCGAGGCGGCTGATGAGTCCGTGTTGAAAAAGCGTCCTGTCCACTGGAGGAAACAGCTCTTGCAAGACTCACATCGTCATCTGCTGACTGGAGTGGTTAACGCAGTTTGGGAAAATATTCACTACACTGTGTTCATTCTACCAAACAATATCATGTCATTTCAAAATAAGGTGAGCTGGATGGTAGACGGGGTTGATCGTGGTGAGATGGCTGGTAGACAGGGTTGATCATGGTGATGGTGAATTGTCCTCAGACATTGTTATCAGTCTTCAGATCCCTCTAACTTGCTCGCTAAGCAAACCAAAGAAATCTACCTGCCAACATTTCTGTAATCTCTGGTGAACAGACTTAACTGGTATCATAGCATCTGTCAAGAGACTGTGGGACGGCAGCGACTTAAGGGACTTTTCTGACCACATCCCAACTAGTCAACATGTTAAACGGACCCTTGCCTTAACCCTAACGATAGACTTGCAGAGAGACAGGGAGGAGCTACCGCCCTGCTTTCTCTGAGCTGACCAATCCTGTTGTTGGGAAACACCCACACCATTCTGTTGTTGGGGTACGTACGCCCACACCATTCAAACACAGACTATTTCACTCACATTGCAATTAATAGAAATCTGGAAATAATGGATAGTTACAGTTTTCAGAGGGTGGACCCCTTGTTGACAGTACATCAAATTACACTAAGGCAGGCCACATTAAGAAAGCTTGAGGTGGCAAAACTCACCCTGTAGGGCTTCTCTCCGGTGTGTGTACACTAGTCTACCATTAACTGGATTGAGCTAACAAAAGTGGAAAGGTTACCCAACAGTGTGGTGTTTTCTCTTGTGTAAAGCCAGGCTTCCTGACTGAGTGAATCTCTTCCCACACTGATCACAACTATAAGGTTTCTCTCCAGTGTGTGTTCGCTGGTGAACTTTTAAATCCCCTGAAGTAGTACAACTCAGCCCACAGTCTGAGCAGTGGTAAGGCTTCTCTCCTGTGTGTATTCTCCTGTGTAGTACAAGTCCATGTGAAGTGGTTAAGCTCATTCCACAGTCTGAGCAGTGATAAGGCTTCTCTCCTGTGTGTATTCTCTTGTGTACAGCCAGGCTTCCTGACTGAGTGAATCTCTTCCCACACTGATCACAACCAAAAGGCTTCTCTCCTGTGTGTGTTCTCTGGTGTTCAACCAGGTTTCCTGAATGAGAGAATCTCTTCCCACATTGATCACAGCTAAAAGGTTTCTCTCCTGTGTGTATTCTCTTGTGTAAAGCCAGGCTTCCTGACCGAGTGAATCTCTTCCCACACTGATCACAACCAAAAGGCTTCTCTCCTGTGTGTATTCTCTTGTGTAAAGCCAGGTGTCCTGACTGAGTGAATCTCTTCCCACACTGATCACAACCAAAAGGCTTCTCTCCTGTGTGTATTCTCTTGTGTCCAGCCAGGCTTCCTGAATTAGAGAATCTCTTCCCACACTGATCACAACCAAAAGGCTTCTCTCCTGTGTGTGTTCTCTGGTGTTCAACCAGGTGTCCCGAAAGAGAGAATCTCTTCCCACATTGATCACAGCTATAAGGTTTCTCTCCTGTGTGTGTTCTCTTGTGTAAAGCCAGGCTTCCTGACTGAGTGAATCTCTTCCCACACTGATCACAACCAAAAGGCTTCTCTCCTGTGTGTATTCTCTTGTGTAACTCCAGGCTTCCTGAATTAGTGAATCTCTTCCCACACTGATCACAACTATACGGTTTCTCTCCAGTGTGTGTTCGCTGGTGAACTTTTAAATCCCCTGAAGTAGTACAACTCAGCCCACAGTCTGAGCAGTGGTAAGGCTTCTCTCCTGTGTGTATTCTCCTGTGTAGTACAAGTCCATGTGAAGTGGTTAAGCTCATTCCACAGTCTGAGCAGTGATAAGGCTTCTCTCCTGTGTGTATTCTCTGGTGCGTTTTAAGATTTGTTGAAGAGGCGAAACTCTTTCCACAGTCAAAGCAGCAGTGAGGTTTCTTCCCTGTAAGTCTCTGCTGGTGTTTCTTGAGGTGTTCTGATCTGGAGAGACTCTTCTCTGCCTCATCAGCATCATGATGTTGGTTAGCCTCCCCAGATGATAAGCCCCTTCTACTGAGAGAGCGACGGTTAGGGCTGTCCCCTGTGAAACAAAGACAGACAGTTAGGATTCCTTCTTCATATCGAAGTTAGTTCAAGGCCCAGCTTTCCAACTCTTGTGATCAGATTTGAGCATTTTGGATGCGTTAAAATCATCAATGTAACCAATGGGGTAGGAGTGCTTCTAATGAGTCTACATTTTAATAAATGTATCTAAGAGCATAAACCCACTCTGTCCCGGTGTTTTCCTGCAGTCGACCAGCAGCACAGACACCCTCTTCAGACCCAGCAGTAAGTTACCAGGAGAGGCAAGACCTGGGGACCCCAAGAGGGGGAGGGGGGAGGAGGGTTGGAGGGAGAGGGAGGAGGGGGGTGGGATAGGTGTTTCCTGTAAATCCCCAAAAGAGGGTAGTGGAGTTCAAGTTAGTACACTAAGGGTAAAACAACACAACAATGGTATGATGAGGTCTTGCAATTAAATGGGGACGGCCACAAAGGAGTGGAAACAATGCCCCCTTGCTGTTTAAGACTTAATGGACACCAAATACATTTTTTCCCAAACTCTGCTTCTTCATTCCGGTCCGTTGAACAACAGGAAGTTACCAAACCAGAGAAGATAAAAAATGTGGTTTTCAACGATGGGTTTATGATATAGCTTGCAACTTGTAAACGATTACCCATTCCTAAAAGTGAGTACTACTTTCACAGCATGTTAAAAAGAATACACAGTCTGTTTGCTTGCTATGCAGATTTGCAGCGCTCAAATATTGTAACTGTATGTAACACGCACGATATGAACCCGGGGCTCCCACGGAAGAAACCAATATCTTACACTTCAGACCAATAGGACATTCCCTATCGGGAAAAAGGGCAAATTGATTTAGCTTATTTTTATTTTAGACACCAATTACGTTTCTATGTGAGAATTCCAATAATATTTTTGGGCATTGCTGGCGATGGAATCAGCCAATAACCAAAGGGATGGAAGTATAGACAGCGTTCCTTGATCTGATCTACAGGCTATTTGATCTGATCTTCAGGATATGCATCAGACTATTTTGAAATGTTAACCTAATATAATACATTGCCTTTAGAATGTCTGCACTCCCTTGAACCTTTTTCACATCTTGTTACGTTACAAAGTGGGATTTACATTTATTAAATTGTAATTTTTTGTAATTGATGTGCTAATTTCAAATTGTCAATGTGGCTTTGATTGGATAGTTGATGCTACGTTGGAAAGCTTTATGTTTATGACAGTTTGCGATAGAACACATAAAAAAAAGGGTGGGTGTCATGTTTTGGCTGACAAATGTACTAAAATGTAATAACATCCAAACTATGAAATAACACACATGGAATAATGTTGTAACCAACAAAGTGTTAAACTAATCAAAATATATTCCAGGTGACTACCTCATGAAGATGGTTGAGAGAATGCCAAGAGTGTGCAAAGCTGTCATCAAGGCAAAGGGTGGCTATTTGAAGAACCTCAAATATAAAATATATGTTATTTCATAGTTTAGATGTCTTCACTATTATTCTACAATGTAAAAAATATTAAAAATAAATAAAAACCATTGAATGAGTAGGTGTGTCCAAACTTTTGACTGGTAATGTATATATTTTTTTCCACTTTCAAATGGTACAACAAAGACGTTTGGAGGTAGAGGGCTGCGGGCTCCGACAGAGATCATTGTAGCGCGGTCCGTATTTTTCATGTTGAGGGCGGTCAGATAGAAAACGTTGTGATAAATATACTTGTCCCGCAGATTATTTGGAAACGGTGTCTTTCTGCTGTGTATGCGTTAGCCTAGCTATTGTACTAAAAGCACCTCTGTCAAATTATTCACACACTAGCCTACAAGGCTACCTATGAATGGGCGAATAAATCACGTGGCAGTAATCTTGCCAAGGAAATTCACTTAAATATGATTTGGCTATAGTTTACTACAGTGTCTGTTAATAGAAAGATGTTGGGGACGCTCAACCAATGTGAGTCGAGGTGAAATCCCAAAATGTGATTATCAATATAAAGCAAAAGGCGCAACATGGGGAGCGAGCGTTGAGTCTTCTCCTTTTCAATATATATTAATTATCCATTTATTTGTCTCTGCCTGAAAATATTCCCGCTCCTAAAAGATAGGCTATATCCTACGTGCAAAACGTAGGTCAAGAGAAAGTGCAACAGACCGCTCATCTTTCTTGCCGTTTCAAGTTCAGCAGCCATACCTCTCCTTTCCTAGTTAAGCAGCCATACCTCTCCTCTCCTAGTTCAGCAGCCATACCTCTCCTCTCCTAGTTCAGCAGCCATACCTCTCCTCTCCTCTCCTAGTTCAGCAGCCATACCTCTCCTCTCCTCTCCTAGTTCAGCAGCCATACCTCTCCTAGTTCAGCAGCCATACCTCTCCTCTCCTCGTTCTGCAGCCTCTCCTCTACTCTCCTAGTTAAGCAGCCATACCTCTCCTCTCCTAGTTCAGCAGCCATACCTCTCCTCTCCTCGTTCTGCAGCCTGTCCTCTCCTGTCCTAGTTCAGCAGCCATACCTCTCCTCTCCTGTCCTAGTTCAGCAGCCATACCTCTCCTCTCCTGTCCTAGTTCAGCAGCCATACCTCTCCTCTCCTCTCCTAGTTCAGTAGCCATACCTCTCCTCTCCTAGTTCAGCAGCCATACCTCTCCTGTCCTAGTTCAGCAGCCATACCTCTCCTCTCCTAGTTCAGCAGCCATACCTCTCCTCTCCTAGTTCAGCAGCCATACCTCTCCTCTCCTAGTTCAGCAGCCATACCTCTCCTCTCCTAGTTCAGCAGCCATACCTCTCCTCTCCTAGTTGGGCATGCCAGATTAGGTGAGCGTTTGGTCTCAATTAAATAGAGTAGTCTATATATGAATGGATGGAGAAGCACGGCAGTTATCTTCCCAAGGAAATTAACTTCCTAAATATTATTAGGCTATACAGTTCCTATGGAAAGTCTACACCCACTATAACTTTGTTCACATTTTGTTGCTTTAAAAAGTGGGATTGAAATAGATTTGATTATAATTTTTTGTAATTGATCTACACAAAATACTCCATAATGTGAAAGTGAAAACAAAATTCTACAAATTTGTACAAACAAAAAACTAAAATATAGTCATTGCATAAGTATTCACCCCCTTTGTTTAGGTAACCTTAAATTAGTTCATAAGTAAAGTTGGTGTTAAGAAATCACATAATAAGTGATATGGACTGTAAAATAATAGCAGTTAACATAATTTTTTTGAATGACAACCCATCCTCTGTTAATAATGATGTTGTGTATGGTGTATTAAGCCACCCAGACACATCAAAGATGTTCACAATAATCCCCAATAATGACCACCTGCAACCCTGTAAATGTGACTTTTCACAATAATCCCCAATAATGACCACCTGCAACCCTGTACATGTCACTATTCACAATAATCCCCAATAATGACCTAAATGACAGAGAGAAAGGAGAATATCAATATTCCAGAACATCCATCTTAGTAATACTGTTAAAACATTTACACGCAAATTAATACACTTATTGGGCCTAAATGCAAAGCCTTAAGTTTGGGTCAAATCCAACATCATATCACTGAGTAACTGCCTCCTTATTTTCAAGCATGGTGATGGCTGCATCATGGTAAAGGAATGCTTGACGTTGTCAAAGACTGGGGAGTTTTACAAGATGAAAAGAAACAGGATTTCCTAGAGGAAAGACTGCTTCATACCAGACACCGGGAGAGGAATTCACCTTTCAGCAAGACCGTAACATACAACACTAAGCCACATCTAAATCTGTGGGAAGCTAAAAGGCTAGCTTGCTTACAGTTTTTAGCAAGCTGCTAGTAGAGTAGCCTACAGCCAACTGGTAAGCTGCTAGTGGAGTAGCCTACAGCCAACTGGCAAGCTGCTAGTGGAGTAGCCTACAGCCAACTGGTAAGCTGCTAGTGGAGTAGCCTACAGCCAACTGGCAAGCTGCTAGTGGAGTAGCTTACAGCCAACTGGTAAGCTGCTAGTGGAGTAGCCTACAGCCACCTAGCAAGCTGCTAGTGGAGTAGCCTACAGCCAAGCTGCTAGTGGAGTAGCCTACAGCCAACTGGTAAGCTGCTAGTGGAGTAGCCTACAGCCAACTGGCAAGCTGCTAGTAGAGTAGCCTACAGCCAACTGGCAAGCTGCTAGTGGAGTAGCCTACAGCCAAGCTGCTAGTGGAGTAGCCTACAACCAACTGGTAAGCTGCTAGTGGAGTAGCCTACAGCCAACTGGTAAGCTGCTAGTGGAGTAGCCTACAGCCAACTGGTAAGCTGCTAGTGGAGTAGCCTACAGCCAACTGGTAAGCTGCTAGTGGAGTAGCCTACAGCCAACTGGTAAGCTGCTAGTGGAGTGGCCTACAGCCAACTGGTAAGTTGCTAGTGGTGTAGCCTACAGCCAACTGGCAAGCTGCTAGTGGAGTAGCCTACAGCCAAGCTGCTAGTGGAGTAGCCTACAGCCAACTGGTAAGCTGCTAGTGGAGTAGCCTACAGCCAACTGGTAAGCTGCTAGTGGAGTAGCCTACAGCCAACTGGTAAGCTGCTAGTGGAGTGGCCTACAGCCAACTGGTAAGTTGCTAGTGGTGTAGCCTACAGCCAACTGGTAAGCTGCTAGTGGTGTAGCCTACAGCCAACTGGTAAGCTGCTAGTGGAGTAGCCTACAGCCAACTGGTAAGCTGCTAGTGGAGTGGCCTACAGCCAACTGGTAAGTTGCGAGTGGTGTAGCCTACAGCCAACTGGCAAGCTGCTAGTGGAGTAGCCTACAGCCAAGCTGCTAGTGGAGTAGCCTACAGCCAACTGGTAAGCTGCTAGTGGAGTAGCCTACAGCCAACTGGTAAGCTGCTAGTGGAGTAGCCTACAGCCAACTGGTAAGCTGCTAGTGGAGTGGCCTACAGCCAACTGGTAAGTTGCTAGTGGTGTAGCCTACAGCCAACTGGTAAGCTGCTAGTGGTGTAGCCTACAGCCAACTGGCAAGCTGCTAGTGGAGTAGCCTACAGTCAACCGGTAAGCTGCTAATGGATTAGCCTACAGCCAACAGGCACAAAACAATGTAAATTTAATACAAACCTAAACTTGTATTACATGTAGCTATTATTCAAATATGCCATTTCTTTTAAATGAGCTAACAGGGATGTCAGAGACTAATTATAATATGCTTTACCCAGACCATATTCCACTCCTGCGTTGTCTTGGCTGTGTGCTTAGGGTCGTTGTCCTGTTGGAAAGTAAAACCTTCGCCCCAGTCGGAGGTCCTGAGCGCTCTGGAGCAGGTTTCATCAAGGATCTCTCTGTACTTTGCGGTGTTCATCTTTCCCCTCAATCCTGACTAGTCTCCCAGTCCCTGACGCTGAAAAGGATCCCCACAGCATGATGCTGCCACCACCATGCTTCACCGTAGGGATGGTGCCAGGTTTCCTCCAGACGTGACGCTTGGCATTCAGCCAAAATAGTTTAATTTTGGTTTCATTAGACCAGAGAATCTTGTTTATCATGGTCTGAGAGTCATTTAGGTGCCTTTTGGCAAACTCCAAGCGGGCTGTCGTGCCCTTTACTGAGGAGTGGCTTCCGTCTGGCCACTCTACCATAAAGGCCTAATTGGTGGAGTGCTGCAGAGATGGTTGTCCTTCTGGAAGGTTTTCCCACCTCCACATAGGAACTCTGGAGCTCTATCAGAGTGACCATCGGGTTCTTGGTCACCTCCCTGACCAAGGCCCTTCTCCCCCGATTGCTCAGTTTGGCGGGGCTGCCAGCTCTAGGAAGAGTCTTGGTGGTTCCAAACTTTTTATATGTAAGAATGATGGAGGCCACTGTGTTCATGGGAACCTTCAATGCTGCAGAATTTTTTTGGTACCTTCCCCAGATCTGTACCTCGACACAAGCCTGTCTCGGAGCTCTACGGACAATTCCTTCGACCTCATGGCTTGGTTCTTGCTCTGACATGCACTGTCAACTGTGGGACCTTATATAGACAGGTGTGTGCCTTTCCAAATCATGTCCAATCAATTGAATTTACCACAGGTGGACTCCAATCAAGTTGTTGAAACATCTAAAGGATGATCAATGGAAACAGGATGCACCTGAGCTCAATTTTTAGTCTCATAGCAAAGGTTCTGAATACTTATGTTTTCGCTTTGTCATTATGGGGTATTCTGTGTAGATTGATGAGGGGAAAAAATAATTCAATCAATTTTAGAATAAGGCTGTAACATAACAAAATCTGGAAAAAGTCAAGGGGTCTGAATACTTTCCGAATCCATTGTTTACAATAGCTTTAAGCTTGACGAGGCAAACGTGACATTGACTCTGCACATGGCTAAATTGGAGGAGTATTACATTTTAGTACTATTATTAGTTTAACTGAGGGTGGGACATTTTAGTCATATCTTACTCACACAATTATTTATCAAATTTGGACTCACCTACTCATTCAAGGGTTTTTCTTTATTTTGAAAATGTTTTACATTGTAGAATAATAGTGAAGACATCAAAACGTCATACACATTTTACTGGTTGAAAAATGTGACGGTTTAGGTTTACTTTCAAAGTTACGTACTACTACGAAGAAAATAAAAAAAAACATTCAGGCGCATCTGGATGGAATTTAGCTAATGTTAACAGTTAGGAAGGTAGCTGATAGTATGATGGATATTACAAAGTGGCTTTGACGGGGCACAACGGCAGTATTGTCGTTCTGGATAACAGCATATACTAAATGACTAAAAAAAATGTTAAATAAACAACTCGTAGCTATGGAATACTAACTTATCTGTTATCACACGCAGCGTAGTATGACACTCTTGTGGGAAGACAGCTTGGTAGCTGCGTCCAAGCTGCATTGTACCGATAAGTCATTGGTAGTGCATTATTGTTTGCTTTCCGCGATTGGAAATGCATTGTATTGGCATGAGGAAGTGTTATTACGGTAATTAGCAACTGTTTTGCATTGGATTGTTGGGTGTTGTGCGTGTAGCTGTGTAGCGTTGTCATAACTTGCTATTTATGAATTGACCATGTTTGTAAAGCGGTGCAGTAGCCTGTATTCTTGCTGCAAGACAGCCGTGCGTGGCTGCAAATACATTGTGTGTAATTGTACTATCGATTATTATTTATCCTGTGTTATCAGCAAGCGAAAATAGTTGTGCCCCCTTAGTCATTTCTGATGCCCCCTTGCCGAGTTCATCTTTACGCCGGGGCTGGCTACGAGTAACCAGCTAAACTACACAAATGATTTTCCAAAAGTCAAGGACCATTAAATGCGCCCAGTGTAAAAGCAGAAAGTAGGCCACAAAGACCCTTATAAAAATGATTAAATTAATCTAAACTCACCTGATTCATTGTAGAAACGTGTGTTTATGGTCGATTGCAGAGTTCAGGCGAAGTTAACTAGATGTTTATCTCTAGTCTACGGACCTTTTAGATCAGAGAGGTAGAGGACCGAGACATTATATTTCAACATGTGACTCTCTGCCTAAAGTCACAAGACAAAATGGAGAATAGAGAACATGTGACTCCACCTTCACTTCCGTTCGAATGAAAAATTGGACTTCCGCCAACATACAAATAATAATACAGCAGTAGTCTGCTTAGCTCATTTTCAAAAGTTACCGGCCGATATCATTTTAACATTCCTCCTTTGTTCAATCATGTTGTCTGGTGTTCTACTCTGCACGGAGCGTAAAGTCACAAGAGAAAAGAGCCAGGCTCCGCATTCACCTGAAACGTTGGGATTCGGCCAACATTCAAATAATACTCCAGTCGTAGGAAGCCTTTGCTTTTAGTAGCTCATTTTCTAAAGTTAACGCTGTTTCTCTGGACCCCGCAAGGTTGGACTTTGGGCTTCTCCCTAATATTAAAATAAAATAGAATGTTTCAGCCAGATATCCACTCACAAACCGATCGCTGTACATCGTGCTGAAATAGCGACATGTCTATGCGGCTGCATGCCTAATTAATCAATGATAGGGTTCCTGTGGTGCAAGAGAATGTAAAGCTTTGCTTTAGCTAATGGATAAAGGTTTATTGGTAGGCCTCTATTTGGTCGTCATTTTCTCATGTTTACATTTTAGTAATTTAGCAGACGTTCTTATCCAGAGCGACTTACAGTTACCGAGTGCATTTTTTAAAAAATATATACTGCCCCCGTGGGAATCGAACCCACAACCCTGGCATTGCAAACGCCATGCTCTACCAACTGAACTCACGGGGCTTAATGTTTCACGAAATCTATACACGGTGTCATAATGCTGCAATTTCTTTAGACTGCTGGCTGGTTGCAATAATGCCATTACTTGTTCAGTAATTAAAGCTGGACATTCAAACATTGCAGATTTTAAAATAAATTATCCATGCATACTAATCAGCTACCAATTGATTTTTAAAATAATATACAACTGTCCTGTAGCTGCTACCTGAACCTGCATGACATGAACCCTCCTCGTGCTCTCTCCCAGCTTGGATAGAACGCTGTTGTGCTTAAAACCAGTCTATTAATGCCAAATAATACTGTCAGCACGCCCTCGATACATTAGCTTACTAGGGATTGTTTCATTATTCAGTGTACTATCTATAGCTACTGTGCCTTCAGAATGGATCCATACCCCTTGACTTATTCCACATGTTGTTGTCTCTCTCCCAGCTTGGATAGAACACTGTTGTGCATAAATAAATTTTAAATTAAATACAGAAATATCTAATTTACATACACTACCGGTCAAAAGTTTTAGAACACCTGCTCATTCAAGGGTTTTTCTTCATTTTTACTATGCTCTACATTGTAGAAGAATAGTGAAGTCATCAAAACTATGAAATAACAGAAATGGAATCATGTAGTAACCAAAAAAGTGTTTGTATTTGTATTTATTAGGGATCCCCCGTTAGTTCCTGCCAAAGCAGCAGCTACTTTTCCTGGGGTCCAAAAATCAAAACAAATCAAAATATATATTTTATATACAGTAATCCCTCGTTTATCGCGGGGGTTACGTTCCGAAAATGACCCGCGATTAGTGAAATCCGCGAAATAGAAAACTTTTTTTTTTTTACAATTACATGTATACAAATACAGTGACTCACGTGTAGGCCGTTTCACTGCTCTTCAGACTGGGCCGCTGCATCCTGACTGCGCTCTGCAGTGTTCTCTTCTTCTGAAGCCCGCGGTGCAGGTGTGTTTGTTCGGTGAAGAACATAGTGATAGGCAGCTGTTGTCGCTCTTTTTTCTTCTTTGCAAAAAGATCCTTGTACACCGACATGCCACCATCGATTACGTTGGAGAACTGTAATGAACGGCTCATCAAAGGGTCCCATTCCTCAGCTACTCGCTTAAGTTCAGTGGCCATTCGCACCATGGTTGCTAAGCGACCAAGCGTTAGTCCTTCCTCCTCATTGACTGCTGCTGTCGTCCTTATGTTTTTTTCCTCCTTCTTTATGTAACGAACGGAAGATTCATTGATTCCGTAATGGCGAGCAACGGCTGCATAGCTTTTACCTTCCCTTAGCATGTCCAGAAGTTTAACTTTATCTGAGATAGGTAGCATCTTCCGCCGTTTGGGCCCATCCGCAGGTGCTTTTGTCGGTCCAGGCCGTTTCGTCGACATTATGGGTTTAGGAGATGTTCGAAATTACAAGATAATTTGGCCAACTTAATGTAAATTTGCCAAGCTGTTTTATGTACGTACACATAACTGCACGAGACGACAAAATGATAGCACAATTCGTAGCATGTTTTGATACAAGAAGCGGGAGTGAGTTTTTAGCGAATCAGAATGCAGAGCACAATACACCAAAAAAAAAAAAATGCATTATGAAAATCCGCGAAATAGCGAATCCGCGATAAGTGAACCGCGAAGTGGCGAGGGATCACTGTATATATTTTATATTTGAGATTCTTCAAATAGCCACCCTTTGCCTTGATGACAGGTTTGCACACTCTTGGCATTCTCTCAACCAGCTTCATGAGGTAGTCACCTGTAATGCATTTCAATTAACAGGTGTGCCTTCTTAAAAGTTAATTTGTGGAATTTATTTCCTTCTTAATGAGTTTGAGCCAATCAGTTGTGTTGTGACAAGGTAAGGGGGGTATACAGAAGATAGCCCTATTTAGTAAAATACCAAGTCCATATTAAGAACAGCTCAAATAAGCAAAGAGGAACGACAGTCCATCATTACTTTAAGTCAATACGGAACATTTCAAGAACTTTTAAAGTTTCTTAAAGTGCAGTCGCAAAAACCATCAAGCTCTATGATGAAACTGGCTCTCATGAGGACCGCCACAGGAATGGAAGACCCAGTTACCTCTGCTGCAGAGGATAAGTTCATTAGAGTTACCAGCCTCAGAAATTGCAGCCCAAATAAATGCTTCAGAGTTCAAGTCACATACACACCTCAACATCAACTGTTCAGAGGGGACTGTGTGAATCAGTCCTTCATGGTTGAATTGCTGCAAAGAAACCACTACTAAAGAACACCAATAAGAAGAAGAGACCTGCTTGGCCAAGAAACACGAGCAATGGACATTAGACCGGTGGAAATGTGTCCTTTGGTCTGGATTCCAAATTGGAGATTTTTGGTTCCAACCGCCATGTCTTTGTGAGACATGGTGTGGGTGAACGGATGATCGCATGTGTATTTCCCACCGTAAAGCATGGAGGAGGAGGTGTTATGGTGTGGGGGTGCTTTGCTGGTGACACGGTCTGTGATTTATTTAGAATTCAAGGCACACTTAACCAGCATGGCTACCACAGAATTCTGCAGCGATACGCCATCACATCTGGTTTGGGGTTAGTGGAACTATCATTTGTTTTTCAACAGGACAATGACCCAACACACCTTCAGGCTGTGTAAGGGCTATGTTACCAAGAAGGAGTGATGGACTGCTGCATCAGATGACCTGGCCTCCACAATCCCCCTACCTCAACCAAATTGAGATGGTTTGGGATGAGTAAGACCGCAGAGTGAAGGAAAAGCAGCAACAAGTGTTCAGCATATGTGGGAACCCCTTCAAGACTGTTGGAAAAGTATTCCAGGTGAAGCTGCTTGAGAGAATGCCAAGAGTGTGCAAAGCTGTCATCAAGGCAAAGTGTGGCTATTTGAATCTCAAATATAAAATATATTTTGATTTGTTTAACACTTTTTTGGTTACTACATGAGTCTACAATGTAGAAAATAGTCCAAATAAAGAAAAACCCTTGAATGAGTAGGTGTTCTAAAACCTTTGACCGGTAGTGTAAGTATTCACACCTGAGTCAATACTTTATAGAAGCACCTTTTAGCAGCGGTTACAGTTGAGTCTTTCTGGGTAAGTCTCTAAGAGCTTTCTAAACCTGGATTGTGCAACATTTCCCCATTATTATTTTACAATTTCTTCAAGCTCCGTCAAATTGGTTGTTGATCATTGCTAGACAACAGTGGCCGTAAGTGCCGTTTATGATGAGGGAGGACACAATTTTTTATATTTTTTATGAGAATTGGCCTTATTTCTATTACAGCATGTTGGATGACTGTCATTCATATTCCATTCACCCAGTTCAATGTAACATCGATAGGTTTAGGCTACTACATGATACTCAAATGTTCCCTATTCCCATCATGAGGTTGCTACAACCTAGTCTATGAATGAAAGTTTACAACGTAGGTGCACACAGGTCGAGAGAAACATTTGAGATGACAGAAAGTGACACATGGACAGACAGTGACACTTTCAATACCGTCTTGCACACTCTTGCCTGCATCTAATCTAGGGTGTAATCATTTGTCCAATAGTTGCAAACAAGTTTCTAATGGACAAATTCAGGTATGTTTATCCCCGTTTCGTTTGCTTCCGTTTAAGAAATGTTTTTTCAACAGAAATCGGCGGAATGAATACACCCCTGATCATGCATAAACAGAGTTTACGTTCATAACAGCTACGTTGTATTCATTCTAGCCTCTATGCACTCTCCTCCTCTCACCTTCTCCCTTCGTTTGTGGACTTCAATGAACAACATCAGCTGTATGTGACCAGGCTAAAAAAAAAAACTTTCCAAGCCAAACCGCTACACACAGCCTACATCATTGTCCCCATATTAGCTAAAGTAACGTCCTAGTCAACATAACTAATAGAACTAATGCGTTAGTAAACCCGCTACAATCATGTGGTCCTCTGTAGCTCAGCTGGTAGAGCACGGCGCTTGTAACGCCAAGGTAGTGGGTTCGATCCCCGGGACCACCCATACACAAAAATGTATGCACGCATGACTGTAAGTCGCTTTGGATAAAAGCGTCTGCTAAATGGCATATTATTATTATTATATCATGCAGTAACGTTACAGTGTACAGTGAGGGAAAAAAGTATTTGATCCCCTGCTGATTTTGTACGTTTGCCCACTGACAAAGAAATTATCAGTCTATAATTTTAATGGTAGGTTTATTTGAACAGTGAGAGACAGAATAACAACAACAAAATCCAGAAAAACGCATGTCAAAAATGTTATTAACCTCATTAAAATGCAAATCAATTTATAAGTACAAGGCTGGAATGGGCTACAAGACCATCGCCAAGCAGCTTGGTGAGAAGGTGACAACAGTTGGTGCGATTATTCGCAAATGGGTTGAAAAAGTCAAGGGGACTGAATACTTTCCGAATGCATTGTTTACAATAGCTTTCAGCTTGACGAGGCAAACGTGACATTGACTCTGCACATGGCTAAATTGGAGGAGTATTACATTTTAGTACTATTATTAGTTTAACTGAGGGTGTGACATTTTAGTCATATCTTACTCACACATTTCTTTATCAAGTTTGGACTCACCTACTCATTCAAGGGTTTTTCTTTATTTTGAAAATGTTTTACATTGTAGAATAATAGTGAAGACATCAAAACGTCATACACATTTTACTGGTTGAAAAATGTGACGGTTTAGGTTTACTTTCAAAGTTACGTACTACGAAGAAGAAGAAAAAACATTCAGGCGCATCTGGATGGAATTTAGCTAATGTTAACAGTTAGGCAGGTAGCTGATAGTATGATGGATATTACAAAGTGGCTTTGACGGGGCACAACGGCAGCATTGTCGTTCTGGATAACAGCATCTACTAAATGACTAAAACATTTTTAAATAAACAACTCGTAGGTATGGAATACTAATTTATCTGTTATCACACGCAGCGTAGTATGACACTCTTGTGGGAAGACAGCTGGTAGCTGCGTCCAAGCTGCATTGTACCGATAAGTCCTTGGTAGTGCATTGTACATTATTGTTTGCTTTCCGCGATTGGAAATGCATTTTATTGGCATGAGGAAATGTTATTACGGTAATTAGCAACTGTTTTGCATTGGATTGTTGGGTATTGTGCATGTAGCTGTGTAGCGTTGTCATAAATTGCTATTTATGAATTGACCATGTTTGTAAAGCGGTGCAGTAGCCTGTATTCTTGCTGCAAGACAGCCGTGCGTGGCTGCAAATACATTGAGTGTAATTGTACCATCGATTATTATCCATCCTGTGTTATCAGTAAGAGAAAATAGTTGTGCCCCCTTAGTCATTTCTGAAGCCCCCTTGCCGAGTTCATCCTGGCGCCTGGCCTGGCTACGAGTAACCAGCTAAACTACACAAACGATTTTCCAACAGTCAAGGACCATTAAATGCGCGCAGTGTAAAAGCAGAAAGTAGGCCACAAAGACCCGTTATAAAAATGATTAAATTAATCTAAACTCACCTGATTCATTGTAGAAACGTGTGATTATGGTCGATTGCAGAGTTCAGGCGAAGTTAACTAGATGTTTATCTCTAGTCTACGGACCTTTTAGATCAGGGAGGTAGAGGACCGAGACGTTATATTTCAACATGACAGGACAAAATGGAGAATAGAGAACATGTGACTCCACCTACACTTCCGTTCGAATGAAAAAAATGACTTCCGCCAACATACAAATAATACTCCAGCAGGCTTCTGTTTAGCTCTTTTTCAAAATACCGTCCGATATCATTTTAACATTCCTCCTTTGTTCAATCATGTTGTCTGGTGTTCTACTCTGCACGGAGCGTAAAGTCACAAGAGAAAAGAGCCAGGCTCCGCCTTCACTTCCGTTCAGCTGAAACGTTGGGATTCGGCCAACATACAAATAATGCTCCAGTCGTAGGAAGCCTTCTGCTTTTAGCAACTCATTTTCTAAAGTTAACGCAGTTTCTCTGGACCCCGCAAGGTTGGACTTTGGGCCTCTATATATAAAATAACATTGAATGTTTCAGCCAGATATCCACTCACAAACCGATCGCTGTACATCGTGCTGAAATAGAGACATGTCTATGCGGCTGCGTGCCTAATTAATCGATGATAGTGTTCCTGTGGTGCAAGAGCATGTAAAGCTTTGCTTTAGCTAATGGATAAAGGTTTATTGGTAGGCCTCTATTTGGTCGTCATTTTCTCATGTTAAACATTTTAGTAATTTAGCAGATGCTCTTATCCAGAGCGACTTACAGTTAGTGAGTGCATATTTATTTTTTATTTTTCTTACTGGCCCCCGTGGGAATCGAACCCCCAACCCTGGTGTTGCAAACGACATGCTCTACCAACTGAGCTACACGGGCCTAACATTTCACGAAATCTATACACGGTGTCGTAATGCTGCAATTTTATAGCCTGCTGGCTGGTGGTAATAATGACATTTATTGTTCAGTAATTAAAACTGGACATTCAAACATAGCAGATTTTAAAATAAATGTTCCATGCATACTAATCAGCTACTAATAGATTTTAAAAAATAATATACAACTGTCCTGTAGCTGCTACCTGAACCTGCATGACATGAACCCTCCTCGTGCTCTCTCCAAGCTTGGATATAATGCTGTTGTGCATAAATCTATTTAAATTAAATAAAGAAAAATCTCATTTACATACACTACCGGTCAAAAGTTTTAGAACACCTACTCATTCAAGGGTTTTTCTTAATTTTGTATATGCTCTACATTGTAGAATAATAGTGAAGACATCAAAACTATGAAATAACACATATGGAATCATGTAGTAACCAAAAAAGTATTTGTATTCATTAGGGATCCTCATTAACTGCTCCCAAGGCAGCAACTACTCTTCCTGGGGTCTAAAAAATATTTGTGATTCTTCAAATAGCCACCCTTTGCCTTGATGACAGCTTTGCACACTCTTGACATTCTCTCAACCAGCTTCATGAGGTAGTCACCTGGAATGCATTTCAATAAACAGGTGTGCCTTCTTCAAAGTTAATTTGTGGAATTTCTTTCCTTCTTAATGCATTTGATTCAATCAGTTTTGTTGTGACAAGGTAAGGGGGGGGGGTACACAGAAGATAGCCATATTTGGTAAAAGACCAAGTCCATATTATGGTAAGAACAGCTCACATAAGCAAAGAGAAACGACAGTCCATCATTACTTTAAGACATGAAGATCAGTCACTCCGGAAAATGTCAAGAACTTTGAAAGTTTCTTAAAGTGCAGTCGCAAAAACCATCAAGCTCTATGATGAAACTGGCTCTCATGAGGACCGCCACAGGAATGGAAGACCCAGAATTACCTCTGCTGCAGAGGATAAGTTCATTAGAGTTACCAGCCTCAGAAATTGCAGCCCAAAAAAATGCTTCAGAGTTCAAGTCACAGACACACCTCAACATCAACTGTTCAGAGGGGACTGTGTGAATCAGTCCTTCATGGTCGAACTGCTGCAAAGAAACCACTACTAAAGGACACCAATAAGAAGAAGAGACTTGCTTGGGCAAAGAAACACAAGCAATGGACATTAGACCGGTGGAAATGTGTCCTTTGGTCTGGAGTCCAAATTGGAGATTTTTGGTTCCAGCCGCCGTGTCTTTGTGAGACGCGGTGTGGGTGAACGGATGATCGCATGTGTATTTCCCACTGTAAAGCATGGAGGAGGAGGTGTTATGGTGTGGGGGTGCTTTGCTGGTGACACTGTCTGTGATTTATTAGAATTCAAGGCACACTTAACCAGCATGGCTACCACAGCATTCTTCAGCGATACGCCATCCCATCTGGATTAGGCTTAGTTGGACTATCATTTGTTTTCCAACAGGCAATGACCCAACACACCTCCAGGCTGTGTAAGGGCTATGTTACCAAGAAGGAGAGTGATGTAGTGCTGCATCAGATGACCTGGCCTCCACAATCCCCCGACCTAAACATAATTAAGATGGTTTGGGATGAGTTGGACTGCAGAGTGAAGGAAAAGCAGCCAACAAGTGCTCAGCATATGTGGGAACTCCTTCAAGACTGTTGGAAAAGCATTCCAGGTGAAGCTGGTAGAGAGAATGGCAAGAGTGTGCAAAGCTGTCATCAAGGCAAAGGGTGGTTATTTGAAAAATCTCAAATACAAAACATGATTTGAATTGTTTAACACTTTTTTGGTTACTACATGATTCCATATGTGTTTTTTCATAGTTTGGATGTCTTCACTATTAGTCTACAATGTAGAAAATAGTCCAAATATAGAAAAACCCTTGAATGAGTAGGTGTTCTAAAACCTTTGACCGGTAGTGTAAGTATTCACACCCGAGTCAATACTTTATAGAAGCACCTTTTAGCAGCAGTTACAGCTGAGTCTTTCTGGGTAAGACTCTAAGAGCTTTCTAAACCTGGATTGTGCAACATTTCCCCATTATTATTTTACAAATTCTTCAAGCTCCGTCAAATTGGTTGTTGATCACTGCTAGACAACAGTGGCCATAAGTGCCATTGATGATGAGGGAGGACATTTACATTTTAGTAATTTAGCAGACACTCTTATCCAGAGCGACTTACAGTTAGTGAGTGCATACATTATTATATACAGTGGGGAGAACAAGTATTTGATAAACTGCCGATTTTGCAGGTTTTCCTACTTACAAAGCATGTAGTGGTCTGTAATTTTTTATCATAGGTACACTTCAACTGTGAGAGACGGAATTTAAAACAAAAATCCAGAAAATCACATTGTATGATTTTTAAGTAATTAATTTGCATTTTATTGCAAAAAGTTAATTGCTTTGCCACATTTTTTTGCATTATTACTTTAGTTCCTTGTTGCAAACAGGATGCATGTTTTGGAATATTTTTATTATGTACAGGCTTCATTCTTTTCACTCTATCATTTAGGTTAGTATTGTGGAGTAACTACAATGTTGTTGATCCATTCTCAGTTTTCTCCTATCACAGCCATTAAACTCTGTAACTGTTTAAAAGTCAGCATTAGCCTCATGGTGAAATCCCTGAGCGGTTTCCTTCCTCTCCGGCAACTGAGTTAGGAAGGATGTCTCTATCTTTGTAGAGGCTGGGTATATTGATACACCATCCAAAGTGTAATGGAATGAAGGAATATTCAATGTCGTCTACCCATAGGTGCCCTTCTTTCCGAGGCATTGGAAAACTTCCCTGGTCTTTGTGGTTGAATCTGTGTTTGAAATTCACTGCTCGACTGAGGGACCGTACAGATAATTGTACAGTATGTCTGGGGTACGGAGATGAGGTAGTCATTTAAAAATCATGTTAAACACTATTATTGCACACAGAGTGAGTCCATGCAACTTATTATGTGACTTGTTGAGAAGATTTTTACTCCTGAACTTTCTTAGGCTTGTCATAACAAATAGGTTGAATTCTTATTAACTCAAGACATTTCAGCTTTTCATTTTTAATTAATTTGTTTCGAAAAACATGATTCCACTTTGACATTTTGGGGTATTGTGTTTATGCCAGTGACTAAATTAATCTAAATTTAATCCATTTTAAATTCAGGGTTGTAACAACAAAATGTGAAAAAGTGGAAGGGGTATAAATACTTTTTGAAGGCACTGTATATACTGTATTTAGCGGACATTTAGCTGCTATTGTTGTAGTAAATTATCCCTATACTTATTAAAACAAACAAAGTACTTTCAGAGTTTTTGTAGAATCAAGATAGACTTTATTTCACAAGCAATACAGCCGAGCTGGTCTGCAGAGCAACTGCCGTCCCAGACTTGGAGCTCTCTTTTTATACAGCTTCATCATTTCATATCATATCGGAGCCACTATGGTTTCTTTGTCTAGCGTCTTTCCTGTCTATCCCCATGTCTGCTTGGTCTCCTTTTCATATCATATCGGAACCCCATCTTTATCCAAACAGCCACCCTCCCTTGACCTTGAGCCACTATGGTTTCTTCTTGTGTCTATGTGTATCGGGTCTTAGCGCACAAACAAGTGATAACGTTAGTTCCGTTACTACAATACAGGTGTATCTGTTCCTGAAGTTTATCTACATCCAATGTCCTTGACTACAGGCCCAGACCAGATGCAGGGAGCTAGAGGGAACCATCATTTATCAGAAGCACAGCATTTGCACTAAAGAAATGTCTCTACTATTGCTAAGCATATTATAATATATGTAATGGAAAAAATACATATAGAGCCATTTCATCATGGCTCTTTTTAAACCCTTTAATTGGTTCTTAATCCATAGGCATATAGGCGTTTCATTCTACAGCATTTTATAAATCATATAATTGGTTTGTTGTCCAGGCTCTGTCGTAGCCGGCCGCGACCGGGAGACCCATGGGGCGGCGCACAATTGGCCCAGCGTCGTCCAGGGTAGGGGAGGGAATGGCCGGCAGGGGATGTAGCTCAGTTGGTAGAGCATGGCGTTTGCAACGCCAGGGTTGTGGGTTTGATAAAATTATATATGTGCTAACTGTAAGTCGCTCTGGATAAGAGCGTCTGCTAAATGACTAAAATGTAAATGTAAAAAATGTCTAAGTAGTTAACTAAAAATCTCCAATACAAACAGCTCTTAGTTGTGTTATTCACTCCTCTTCACGTCATGTTAGAGAACAGCTATTAGTTGTTCACAATAATCCACGGGGTTGAGTGCCTTGTTGTTTAAATTAAATAACAGCATAGAGATTTCAATCATATCAGTCTATCTTACCTTATAGGCCTAACTCAATATTAGGGACCTAATAACACCATAGAGAATCAAATCAAGCTTTATTTATACAGCACATTTCAGACATGGAATGGAACACAATGTGCTTCACAGGAAAAAAAACTAATAAAAACAATTAAAATAAAACTAAATATTTACTACACAAATATAAGAGGATAAAAAACGAAAGAATTACAATTAAAAAATGCACGACTAAAACGTTTACATACACCTTAGCCAAATGCATTTAAACTCCGTTTTTTACAATTCCTGACATATAATCCTAGTTACAATTCCCTGTCTTAGGTCAGTTAGGATCACCACTTTATTTTAAGAATGTGAAATGTCAGAATAATAGTAGAGAGAATGATTTATTTCAGCTTTTATTTCTTTCATCACATTCCCAGTGGGTCAGAAGTTTACATACACTCAATTAGTATTTGGTAGCATTGCCTTTAAATTGTTTAATTGTAGCCTTCCACAAGCTTCCCACAATAAGTTGGGTGAATTTTGGCCCATTCCTCCTGACAGAGCTGGTGTAACTGAGTCAGGTTTGTAGGCCTCCTTGCTCGAACACGCTTTTTCAGTTCTGCCCACAAATGTTCTATAGGATTGAGGTCAGGGCTTTGTGATGGCCACTCCAATACCTTGACTCTGTTGTCCTTAAGCCATTTTACCACAACTTTGGTAGTATGCTTGGGGTCATTGTCCATTTGGAAGACCTATTTGCGACCAAGCTTTAACTTCCTGACTGATGTCTTGAGATGTTGCTTCAATATATCCACATAATTTTCCTTCCTCATGATGCCATCTATTTTGTGAAGTGCACCAGTCCCTCCTGCAGCAAATCCCCCCACAGCATGATGCTGCCAACCCCATGCTTCACGGTTGGGATGGTGTTCTTCGGCTTGCAAGCGACCCCCCCCCCCCTCCTCCAAAAAGTACGATCTTTGTCCCCATGTGCAGTTACAAACCGTAGTCTGGCTTTTTTATGGTGGTTTTGGAGCAGTGGCTTCTTCCTTGCTGAGCGGCTTTTCAGGTTATGTTGATATAGGACTCGTTTTACTGTGGATATAGATACTTTTGTACCTGTTTCCTCCAGCATTTCTACAAGGTCCTTTGCTGTTTTTCTGGGATTGATTTGCACTTTTCGCACCAAAGTACGTTCATCTCTAGGAGACAGAACGCGTCTCCTTCCTGAGCGGTATGACGGCTGCGTGGTGCCATGGTGTTTATACTTGCGTACTATTGTTTGTACAGAGGAACGTGGTACCTTCAGGTGTTTGGAAATTGCTCCTAAGGATGAACCAGACTTGTGGAGGTCTACAATTATTTTTCTAGGTCTTGGCTGATTTCTTTTAATTTTCCCATGATGTCAAGCAAAGAGGCACTGAGTTTGAAGGTAGGCCTGGAAATACATCCACAGGTACACCTCAAATGATGTCAATTAGCCTATCAGAAGCTTCTAAAGCCATGACATCATTTTCTGGAATTTTCCAAGCTGTTTAAAGGCACAGTCAACTAAATGTATGTAAACTTCTGACCCACTGGAATTGTGATATAGTGAATTATAAGTGAAATAATCTGTTTGTAAAGAATTGTTGTCATGCACAAAGTAGGTGTCCTAACCGACTTGCCAAAACTAAAGTTTGTTAACAAGAAATTTGTGGAGTGGTTGAAAAACGAGTTTTAATGACTCCAACCTAAGTGTATGTAAACTTCCGACTTAAACTGTATATGACATGTAATAACTAGTAAGCACACAGACTGTGTTTAAAACCCTGCTGTTAATATACAGTCGTGGTCAAAATTTTTGAGAATGACACAAATATAAATTTTCACAAAGTCTGCTGCATCAGTTATGATGGCAATTTGCATATACTCCAGACTGTTATGAAGAGTGATCAGATGAATTGCAATTAATTGCAAAGTCCCTCTTTGCCATGAAAATGAACTTAATCCCCCAAAAACATTTCCACTGCATTTCAGCCCTGCCACAAAAGGACCAGCTGACATCTTGTCAGTGATTCTCTCGTTAACACAGGTGAGAGTGTTGACGAGGACAAGGCTGGAGATCCCCCTGTCATTCTGATTGAGTTAGAATAACAGACTGGAAGCTTTAAAAGGAGGGTGGTGCTTGAAATCATTATTCTTCCTCTGTTAACCATGGTTACCTGCAAGGAAACACGCGCCGTCATCATTGCTTTGCACAAAAAGGGCATCACAGGCAAGGATATTGCTGCTAGTAAGATTGCACCTAAATCAACCATTTACCGGATCATCAAGAACTTCAAGGAGAGAGGTTCAATTGTTGTGAAGAAGGCTTCAGGGCACCCAAGAACGTCCAGCAAGCGCCAGGACCGTCTCCTAAAGTTGATTCAGCTGCGGGATCGGGGCACCACCAGTGCAGAGCTTGCTCAGGAATGGCAGCAGGCAGGTGTGAGTGCATCTGCACGCACAGTGAGGCAAATACTTTTGGAGGATGGCCTGGTGTCAAGAAGGGCAGCGAGGAAGCCACTTCTCTCCAGGAAAAACATCAGGGAAAGACTGATATTCTGCAACAGGTACAGGGATTGAACTGCTGAGGACTGGGGTAAAGTAATTTTCTCTGATGAATTCCCTTTCCGATTGTTTGGGGCATCCAAAAAAAAGCTTGTCCGGAGAAGACAAGGTGAGCGCTACCATCAGTCCTGTGTCATGCCAACAGTAAAGCATCCTGAGACCATTCGTGTGTGGGGTTGCTTCTCAGCCAAGGGAGTGGGCTCACTCACAAATTTGCCTAAGAACACAGCCATGAATAAAGAATGGTACCAACACATCCTCAGAGAACAACTTCTCCCAACCATCCAAGAACAGTTTGGTGACAAACAATGCCTTTTCCAGCATGATGGAGCACCTTGCCATAAGGCAAATGTGGCTCGGGGAACAAAACATTGAAATGTTGGGTCCATGGCCAGGAAACTCCCCAGACCTTAATCCCATTGAGAACTTGTGGGTGGACAAACAAAAACCCACCAATTCTGACAAACTCCAAGCATTGATTAGGCAAGAATGGGCTGCCATCAGTCAGGATGTGGCCCAGAAGTTAATTGACAGCATGCCATTGCAGAGGTCTTGAAATAGAAGGGTCAACAGTGCAAATATTGACTCTTTGCATAAACAATGTAATTGTCAATAAAAGCCTTTGACACTTATGGAATGCTTGTAATTATACTTCAGTATACCATAGTAACATCTGAGAAAAATATCTAAAAACACTGAAGCAGCAAACTTTGTGAAGACCAATACATTCTCAAAACCTTTGACCACGCCTGTACATGAAATGGTCAAAAGAGCGCCGATGTTTTGGTTTCTATGTTTGCTAGCAACCTACCGAGGAGGCTGATGAGTCTGTGTTGTTGTTGAAAAAGCTTCCTGTCCACTGGACTATACGTCACGCAAGAAACAGCTCTTGAAAGACTCACATCGTCATCTGCTGACGGGAGTGGGTAACGCAGTTTGGGAAAATATTCACTATACTGTGTTCATTCTACCAAACAATATCATGTCATTTCAAAATAAGGTGAGCTGGATGGTAGACAGGGTTGATCATGGTGAGTTGGATGGTAGACGGGGTTGATCATGGTGAGCTGGATGGTAGACGGGGTTGATCATGGTGAGTTGGATGGTGGACAGGGTTGATCATGGTGAGTTGGATGGTAGACAGGGTTGATCATGGTGATGGTGAATTGTCCTTAGACATTGTTATCAGTCTTCAGATCCCTCTAGCTAGCTCGCTAAGCAAACCAAAGAAATCTACCTGCCAACATTTCTGTAATCTCTGGTGAACAGACTTAACTGGTATCATAGCATCTGTCAAAAGACTGTGGGATGGCAGCGAATTAAGGGACTTTTCTGACCACATCCCAACTAGTCAACATGTTAAACAGAACCTTGCCTTAACCCTAACGATAGACTTGCAGAGAGAGGGGGAGGAGCTACCGCCCTGCTTTCTCTGAGCTGACCAATGCTGTTGTTGGGAAACACCCACACCATTCAAACACAGACTATTTCACTCACATTGCAATAACTAGAAATCTGGAAATAATGGATAGTTAGTTTTCAGAGGGTGGACCCCTTGTTGACAGTACATCAAATTACACTAAGGAAGGCCACATTAAGAACGCTTGAGGTGGCAAAACTCACCCTGTAGGGCTTTTCTCCGGTGTGTGTACACTAGTCTACCATTAACTGGATTGAGCTACCAACAGTGGAAAGGTTACCCAACAGTGTGGTGTTTTCTCTTGTGTCTAGCCATGTTTCTTGACTGAGTGAATCTCTTCCACATTGATCACAGCTATAAGGCTTCTCTCCTGTGTGTATTCTCGTGTCCATCTAGGCTTCCAGACCGAGTGAATCTCCTCCCACATTGATCACAACCAAAAGGCTTCTCTCCTGTGTGTGTTATCTTGTGTAGTAGAAGTCCCATTGAAGTGGTAAAGCTCATTCCACAGTCTGAGCAGTGGTAAGGCTTCTCTCCTGTGTGTATTCTCTTGTGTCCGGCCAGGCTTCCTGAGTGAGTGAATCTCTTCCCACACTGATCACAACCAAAAGGCTTCTCTCCTGTGTGTGTTCTCTGGTGTACTAGAAGTCCGTTTGAAGTGGTGAAGCTCATTCCACAGTCTGAGCAGTGGTAAGGCTTCTCTCCTGTGTGTATTCTCTTGTGTCCGGCCAGGCTTCCTGAGTGAGTGAATCTCTTCCCACACTGATCACAACCAAAAGGCTTCTCTCCTGTGTGTGTTCTCTGGTGTACTAGAAGTCCGTTTGAAGTGGTGAAGCTCATTCCACAGTCTGAGCAGTGGTAAGGCTTCTCTCCTGTGTGTATTCTCTTGTGTCCATCCAGGCCTCCAGACTGAGTGAATCTCTTCCCACACTGATCACAACCAAAAGGCTTCTCTCCTGTGTGTATTCTCTGGTGTACTAGAAGTCTGTTTGAAGTGCTGAAGCTCATTCCACAGTCTGAGCAGTGGTAAGGCTTCTCTCCTGTGTGTATTCTCTTGTGTCCGGCCAGGCTTCCTGAGTGAGTGAATCTCCTCCCACATTGATCACAACCAAAAGGCTTCTCTCCTGTGTGTGTTATCTTGTGTAGTAGAAGTCCCTTTGAAGTGGTAAAGCTCATTCCACAGTCTGAGCAGTGGTAAGGCTTCTCTCCTGTGTGTATTCTCTTGTGTCCGGCCAGGCTTCCTGAGTGAGTGAATCTCTTCCCACACTGATCACAACCAAAAGGCTTCTCTCCTGTGTGTGTTCTCTGGTGTACTAGAAGTCCGTTTGAAGTGGTGAAGCTCATTCCACAGTCTGAGCAGTGGTAAGGCTTCTCTCCTGTGTGTATTCTCTTGTGTCCGGCCAGGCTTCCTGAGTGAGTGAATCTCTTCCCACACTGATCACAACCAAAAGGCTTCTCTCCTGTGTGTGTTCTCTGGTGTACTAGAAGTCCGTTTGAAGTGGTGAAGCTCATTCCACAGTCTGAGCAGTGGTAAGGCTTCTCTCCTGTGTGTATTCTCTTGTGTCCATCCAGGCCTCCAGACTGAGTGAATCTCTTCCCACACTGATCACAACCAAAAGGCTTCTCTCCTGTGTGTATTCTCTGGTGTACTAGAAGTCTGTTTGAAGTGCTGAAGCTCATTCCAAAGTCTGAGCAGTGGTAAGGCTTCTCTCCTGTGTGTATTCTCTTGTGTCCGGCCAGGCTTCCTGAGTGAGTGAATCTCTTCCCACACTGATCACAACCAAAAGGCTTCTCTCCTGTGTGTATTCTCTGGTGTACTAGAAGTCTGTTTGAAGTGCTGAAGCTCATTCCACAGTCTGAGCAGTGGTAAGGCTTCTCTCCTGTGTGTATTCTCTTGTGTTGAACCAGGCTTCCTGAGTGAGTGAATCTCTTCCCACACTGATCACAACCAAAAGGCTTCTCTCCTGTGTGTGTTCTCTTGTGTCCAGCCAGGCTTCCTGAGTGAGTGAATCTCTTCCCACACTGATCACAACCAAAAGGCTTCTCACCAGTGTGTATTCTCTTGTGTACTAGAAGTCTGTTTGAAGTGGTTAAGCTCATTCCACAGTCTGAGCAGTGGTAAGGCTTCTCTCCTGTGTGTATTCTCTTGTGTCAGCCAGGCTTCCTGAGTGAGTGAATCTCTTCCCACACTGATCACAGCTATAAGGTTTCTCTCCTGTGTGTATTCTCTTGTGTTCAGCCAGGCTTCCTGAGTGAGTGAATCTCTTCCCACACTGATCACAGCTATAAGATTTCTCTCCTGTGTGTATTCTCTTGTGTTCAGCCAGGTTTCCTGACTGAGTGAATCTCTTCCCACACTGATCACAACCAAAAGGCTTCTCTCCTGTGTGTGTTCTCTTGTGTAGTAGAAGTCCACCTGAAGAGGTGAAACTCTTTCCACAGTCAAAGCAGCGGTGAGGTTTCTTGAGGTGTTCTGATCTGGAGAGACTCTTCTCTGCCTCGTCAGCATCATGATGTTGGTTAGCCTCCCCAGATGATAAGCCCCTTCTACTGAGAGAGCGACGGTTAGGGCTGTCCCCTGTGAAACAAAGACAGACAGTTAGGGTTCCTTCTTCATATCGAAGTTAGTTCAAGGCCCAGCTTTCCAAACTCTTGTGATTAGATTTGAGCATTTTGGATGGGTTAAAATAATCAATCATCAATGTAACCAATGGGGTAGGAATGCTTCTAATGATTCTACATTTTAAGAAGGTTAGTGATTGTATTTACTGGTAATTAAGGACATCTAGGGAGTGTCCCAAAATAAATGTATGTAAGAGCATAAACCCACACTGTCCCGGTGTTTTCCTGCAGTCGACCAGCAGCACAGACACCCTCTTCAGACCCAGCAGTAAGTTACCAGGAGAGGCACGACCTGGGGACCCCAAGAGGGGGAGGGGGGAGGAGAGTTGGAGGGAGAGGGAGGAGGGGGGTGGGATAGGTGTTTCCTGTAAATCCCAAAAAGAGGGTATTGGGAGTTCAAGTTAGTACACTAAGGGTAAAACAACACAACAATGGTATGATGAGGTCTTGCATTTAAATGGGGACGGCCACAACGGAGTGGTAACAATGCCCCCTTGCTGTTTAAGACTTAATGGACACCAAATACATCTTTTCCAAACTCTGCTTCTTCATTCCGATCCGTTGAACAACAGGAAGTTACCAAACCACAGAAGATGAAAATTGTGGTTTTCAACGATGGGTTTATGATATAGCTTGCAACTTGTAAACGATTACCCATTCCTAAAAGTGAGTACTACTTTCACAGCATGTTAAAAATAATACACATTGTCTGTTTGCTTGCTACGCAGATTTGCAGCACTCAAATATTGTAACTGTATGTAACACGCATGATATGAACCCGGGGCTCCCACGGGAGAAACCAATATCTTACACTTCAGACCAATAGGACATTCCCTATCGGGAAAAAGGGCAAATTGATTTAGCTTATTTTTATATTAGACCCCAATTACGTTTCTATGTAAGAATTCCAAGAATATTTTTGACCATTGCTGGCGATGGAATCAGCCAATAACAAAAGGGATGGAAGTATAGACAGCGTTCCTTGATCTGATCTACAGGATATTTGATCTGATCTACAGGATATTTGTTCTGATCTACAGGCTATTTGATCTGATCTACAGGCTATTTGATCTGATCTTCAGGCTATTTGATCTGATCTACAGGATATTTGATCTGATCTACAGGATATGCATCAGACTATTTTGAAACGTTAACCTAATATAATATATTGCCTTTAGAACGTCTGCACTCCCTTGAACCTTTTTCACATTTTGTTACGTTACAAAGTGGGATTGAAATATATTAAATTGTAATTGATGTGCTAATTTCAAATTGTCAATGTGGCTTAGATTGGATAGTTGATGTTACGTTGGAAAGCTTCATGTTGATGACAGTTTGCGATAGAACACATAAAAAAAGGGTGGGTGTCATGTTTTGGCTGACAAATGTACTAAAATGTAATAACATCCAAACTATGAAATAACACATATGGAATAATGTTGTAACCAACAAAGTGTTAAACAATTCAGAATATATTCCAGGTGACTACCTCATGAAGCTGATTGAGAGAATGCCAAGAGAGTGCAAAGCTGACATCAAGGCAAAGGGTAGCTATTTTAAGAATCTCAAACATCATATTTTGATCTGTTTAACACTTTCTTGGTTACTACATCATTCCATATGTGTTATTTCATAGTTTTGATGTCTTCACTATTATTCTACAACGTAAAAATAAAGAAAAACCCTTGAATGAGTAGGTGTGTCCAAACTTTTGACTGGAACTGTATATATTTCTTTCCACTTTCAAATGGTACAACAAAGTCGTTTAGAGGTAGAGGGCTGCGGGCTCCGACAGAGATCATTGCAGCGCGGTCCATATTTTTCATGTTGAGGGCGGTCAGACAGAAAACCTTGTGATAAATATACTTGTCCCGCAGATTATTCGGAAACGGTGTCTTTCTGCTGTGTATGCGTTAGCCTAGCTATTGTACTAAAAGCACCTCTGTCAAATTATTCACACACTAGCCTACCAGGCTACCTATGAATGGGATAATAAATCACGTGGCAGTTATCTCTCCAAGGAAATTCACTTAAATATAATTAGGCTATAGTTTACTACAGTGTCTGTTAATAGAAAGAAGTTGGGGACGCTCAACCAACGTGAGTCGAGGTGAAATCCCAAAATGTGATTATCAATATAAAGCAAAAGGCGCAACATGGGGATCGAGCGTTGAGTCTTCTCCTTCTCAATATATATTAATTATCAATTTATTTGTCTCTGACTGAAAATATTCCCGCTCCTAAAAGACAGGCTATATCCTACGTGTAAAACATAGGTCAAGAGAAAGTACAACGGACCGCTCATCTTTCTTGCTGTTTCAAGTTCAGCAGCCATACCTCTCCTCTCCTAGTTCAGCAGCCATACCTCTCCTGTCCTAGTTCAGCAGCCATACCTCTCCTGTCCTAGTTCAGCAGCCATACCTCTCCTCTCCTAGTTCAGCAGCCATACCTCTCCTGTCCCATTTCAGCAGCCATACCTCTCCTCTCCTAGTTCAGCAGCCATACCTCTCCTCTCCTAGTTCAGCAGTCATACCTCTCCTCTCCTAGTTCAGCAGCCATACCTCTCCTGTCCTAGTTCAGCAGCCATACCTCTCCTGTCCTAGTTCAGCAGCCATACCTCTCCTGTCCTAGTTCAGCAGCCATACCTCTCCTCTCCTAGTTCAGCAGCCATACCTCTCCTCTCCTGTCCTAGTTCAGCAGCCATACCTCTCCTGTCCTAGTTCAGCAGCCATACCTCTCCTCTCCTGTCCTAGTTCAGCAGCCATACCTCTCCTCTCCTAGTTCAGCAGCCATACCTCTCCTCTCCTAGTTCAGCAGCCATACCTCTCCTGTCCTAGTTCAGCAGCCATACCTCTCCTCTCCTCTCCTAGTTCGGCAGCCATACCTCTCCTCTCCTAGTTCAGCAGCCATACCTCTCCTCTCCTAGTTCAGCAGCCATACCTCTCCTCTCCTGTCCTAGTTCAGCAGCCATACCTCTCCTGTCCTAGTTCAGCAGCCATACCTCTCCTCTCCTGTCCTAGTTCAGCAGCCATACCTCTCCTCTCCTAGTTCAGCAGCCATACCTCTCCTCTCCTCTCCTAGTTCGGCAGCCATACCTCTCCTCTCCTAGTTCAGCAGCCATACCTCTCCTCTCCTGTCCTAGTTCAGCAGCCATACCTCTCCTGTCCTAGTTCAGCAGCCATACCTCTCCTCTCCTGTCCTAGTTCAGCAGCCATACCTCTCCTCTCCTAGTTCAGCAGCCATACCTCTCCTCTCCTCTCCTAGTTCAGCAGCCATACCTCTCCTCTCCTAGTTCAGCAGCCATACCTCTCCTGTCCTAGTTCAGCAGCCATACCTCTCCTCTCCTAGTTCAGCAGCCATACCTCTCCTCTCCTCTCCTAGTTCAGCAGCCATACCTCTCCTCTCCTAGTTCAGCAGCCATACCTCTCCTGTCCTAGTTCAGCAGCCATACCTCTCCTCTCCTAGTTCAGCAGCCATACCTCTCCTCTCCTAGTTCAGCAGCCATACCTCTCATCTCCTAGTTCGGCAGCCATACCTCTCCTGTCCTAGTTGGGCCTGCCAGATCAGGTGAGTGTTTGGTCTCAATTAAATAGAGTAGTCTATATATGAATGGACAGATAAGCACGGCAGTTATCTTCCCAAGGAAATTAACTTCCTAAATATTATTAGGCTATACAGTGCCTATGGAAAGTCTACACCCACTATAACTTTTTACACATTTTGTTGCTTTAAAAAGTGGGATTGAAATATATTAGATTTTTTTGTAATTGATCTACACAAAATACTCCATAATGTGAAAGTGAAAAAAAAAATACAAATAACTAAAATATAGTCATTGCATAAGTATTCACCCCCTTTGTTTAGGTAAGCCTAAATTAGTTCATAAGTAAAGTTGGTGTTAAGAAATCACATAATAAGTCATATGGACTGTAAAGTAACAGCGGTTAACATACTTTTTTTGAATGACTAACCCTTCCTCTGTTAATAATGATGTTGTGTATGGTGTATTAAGCCACCCAGACACGTCAAAGATGTTCACAATAATCCCCAATAATGACCACCTGCAACCCTGTACTTTTAATTTTTTTTATTTCACCTTTATTTAACCAGGTAAGCCAGTTGAGAACATGTTCTCATTTACAACTGCGACCTGGCCAAGATAAAGCAAAGTAGTGCAATAAAAACAACACAGAGTTACATATGGGGTAAAAAAAACATAAAGTCAGAAATACAACAGAAAATATATATACAGTGTGTGCAAATGTAGCAAGTTATGGAGGTAAGGCAATAAATAGGCTATAGTGCAGAATAATTACAATAGTATTAACACTGGAATGCTAGATGTGCAAGAGATTATGTGCAAATAGAGATACTGGGGATACTGGGGTGCAAAAGAGCAAAATAAATAACAATATAGGGATGAGGTAGTTGGGTGGGCTAATTTCAGATGGGCTGTGTACAGGTGCAGTGATCGGTAAGGTGCTCTGACAACTGATGCTTAAAGTTATTGAGGGAGATAAGAGTCTCCAGCTTCAGAGATTTTTGCAATTCGTTCCAGTCATTGGCAGCAGAGAACTGGAAGGAATGGCGGCCAAAGGAGGTGTTGGCTTTGGGAATGACCAGTGAGATATACCTGCTGGAGCGCAGACTACGGGTGGGTGCTGTTATGGTGACCAATGAGCTAAGATAAGGCGGGGATTTGCCTAGCAGTGATTTATAGATGGCCTGGAGCCAGTGGGTTTGACGACGGACATGTAGTGAGGACCAGCCAACAAGAGCGTACAGGTCACAGTGGCGGGTAGTGTATGGGGTTTTGGAGACAAAACGGATGGCACTGTGATAGACTACATCCAATTTGCTGAGTAGAGTGTTGGAGGCTATTTTGTAAATGACATCGCCGAAGTCAAGGATCGGTAGGATAGTCAGTTTTACGAGGGCATGTTTGGCAGCATGAGTGAAGGAGGCTTTGTTGCGAAATAGGAAGCATTAGGTACATGTGACTATTTACAATAATGACCACCTGCAACCCTGTACATGTGACTATTCACAATAATGACCACCTGCAACCCTGTACATGTGACTATTCACAATAATGACCACCTGCAACCCTGTACATGTGACTATTCACAATAATGACCACCTGCAACCCTGTACAAGTGACTATTCACAATAAATCGCCAATAATGACCACCTGCAACCCTGTACAAGTGACTATTCACAATAAATCGCCAATAATGACCACCTGCAACCCTGTACATGTGACTATTCACAATAATCCCCAATAATGACCACCTGCAACCCTGTACAAGTGACTATTCACAATAATCCCCAATAATGACCACCTGCAACCCTGTAAATGTGACTTCACAATAATCCCCAATAATGACCTGGAACCCTGTACATGTGACTATTCACATTAATCCCCAATAATGACGTGCAACCCTGTACATGTTACTATTCACAATAATCCACAATAATGACCTAAATGACAGAGAGAAAGGAGAATATAAATATTCCAGAACATCCATTTTAGTAATACTGTTAAAACATTTACACGCAAATGAACACACTTATTGGGCCTAAATGCAAAGCCTTAAGTTTGGTCAAATCCAACATTATATCACTGAGTAACTGCCTCCTTATTTTCAAGCATGGTGATGGCTAAATCATGGTAAAGGAATGCTTGACGTCGTCAAAGACTGGGGAGTTTTACAGAATGAAAAGAAACAGGATTTCCAAGAGGAAAGCCTGCTTTACACCAAACACTGGGAGAGGAATCCACCTTTCAGCAAGACCGTAAACTACAACACTGAGCCACATCTAAATCTGTGGGAAGCTAAAAGGCTAGCTTGCTTACAGTTTTTTGCAAGCTGCTAGTAGAGTAGCCTACAGCCAACTGGCAAGCTGCTAGTGGAGTAGCCTACAGCCAACTGGCAAGCTGCTAGTGGAGTAGCCTACAGCCAACTGGCAAGCTGCTAGTGAAGTAGCCTACAGCCAACTGGTAAGCTGCTAGTGGAGTAGCCTACAGCCAACTGGTAAGCTGCTAGTGGAGTAGCCTACAGCCAACTGGTAAGCTGCTAGTGGAGTAGCCTACAGCCAACTGGCAAGCTGCTAGTGGAGTAGCCTACAGCCAACTGGCAAGCTGGTAGTGGAGTAGCCTACAGCCATCTGGCAAGCTGCTGGTGGAGTAGCCTACAGCCAACTGGCAAGCTGCTAGTAGAGTAGCCTACAGCCAACTGGCAAGCTGCTAGTGGTGTAGCCTACAGCCAACTGGTAAACTGCTAGTGGAGTAGCCTACAGCCAACTGGCAAGCTGCTAGTAGAGCCTACAGCCATCTGGCACAAAACAATGTAAATTTAATACAAACCTAAACTTGTATTACATGTAGCTATTATTCAAATATGCCATTTCTTTGAAATGAGCTAACAGTGGTGATGTTTTCAACATGATTATTTTTTGCTTTTATCCCCAAATGGCGAGTCACTGCTATCCCCATTGTGAATATTGCTATTCGGAATGCAAGGCCGCTGGGCCGACGCTAATCACCGAGGCCAAGGCCGCCGAGCCCAGCAGCAAAGGCACCTGAGCAACCGTCTTGCAGCCTGGTGACATAGGAGGTGATGAGGACCCAGCGCAGGTTTGTCTGGGGAAATACCCAACCCGCCAACTGGCAAGCTGCTAGTGGAGTAGCCTACAGCCAACTGGCAAGCTGCTAGTGAAGTAGCCTACAGCCAACTGGTAAGCTGCTAGTGGAGTAGCCTACAGCCAACTGGTAAGCTGCTAGTGGAGTAGCCTACAGCCAACTGGTAAGCTGCTAGTGGAGTAGCCTACAGCCAACTGGCAAGCTGCTAGTGGAGTAGCCTACAGCCAACTGGCAAGCTGGTAGTGGAGTAGCCTACAGCCATCTGGCAAGCTGCTGGTGGAGTAGCCTACAGCCAACTGGCAAGCTGCTAGTAGAGTAGCCTACAGCCAACTGGCAAGCTGCTAGTGGAGTAGCCTACAGCCAACTGGCAAGCTGCTAGTAGAGTAGCCTACAGCCAACTGGCAAGTTGCTAGTGGAGTAGCCTACAGCCAACTGGTAAACTGCTAGTGGAGTAGCCTACAGCCAACTGGCAAGCTGCTAGTAGAGCCTACAGCCATCTGGCACAAAACAATGTAAATTTAATACAAACCTAAACTTGTATTACATGTAGCTATTATTCAAATATGCCATTTCTTTGAAATGAGCTAACAGTGGTGATGTTTTCAACATGATTATTTTTTGCTTTTATCCCCAAATGGCGAGTCACTGCTATCCCCATTGTGAATATTGCTATTCGGAATGCAAGGCCGCTGGGCCGACGCTAATCACCGAGGCCAAGGCCGCCGAGCCCAGCAGCAAAGGCACCTGAGCAACCGTCTTGCAGCCTGGTGACATAGGAGGTGATGAGGACCCAGTGCAGGTTTGTCTGGGGAAATACCCAACCCGCCTGTACTGGGGGAGAAAACTGGCATTTTGTAGCACGTGGTTCAAAGGCAGATGCAGTTTGATGAGTTATGGGAGAAATGCAAGCACACTTGGACACCCCCGCTCCAAGCAAATGGCAAAGAGTAGTGAGTAGTAATCTGAAAGAATATGTGGTGGATCTATATCTGGATATGAGAGGGATCTTCCAAGCACATTCCGTGGGGAACAAGAGACTGCTGAGGAGGTTCAACACAGCATCAAGGCGGCTACAACTCTTGAATCTGGGTAAGAACAGGCAGCCTGGCTGGGCTTGGGTTATTTTGTTATTTGCTAGCTTTTGGAAATGCGTGGCAAATGTCAGAAATAGGCCTAGAGGTGATTTTCTTTATTGGCCTTGCTGCTAAGTTTACTGCTTGATTTCTTTGATTGGAATGGAAATGTTTGGTTTATAATATAATTGGATTGTTTTATAATGTAGAAGAGGTGCTTTGCATTACATTGATGAGGGTGAGCAGACCTTGAACAACTCGTAGCTATGGAATAGTAATTCCTCTGTTATCATACCAGCGTAGGACGGCACTCTTTTATGTTTATAATATAATTGGATTGTGGGAAGACAGCTTGGTAGCTGCGTCAAAGCTGCATTGTACCAATAAGTTGTTGGTAGTGCATTGTACATTATTGTTTGCTTTCCGCGATTGGAAATGCATTGTATTGACATGAGGAAGTGTTATTACGGTAATTAGCCACTGTTTTGCATTGGATTGAAAAAAAACATTCAGGCGCAGCTGGATGGAATTTAGCTCATGTTAACAGTTAGGTAGGTAGCTGATAGTATGATGGATATTACAAAGTCGCTTTGACGGGGCACAACGGCAGCATTGTCGTTCTGGATAACATTATCTACTAAATGACTAAAACATTTTTAAATAAACAACTCGTAGCTATGGAATACTAATTTATCTGTTATCACACGCAGCGTAGTATGACACTCTTGTGGGAAGACAGCTTGGTAGCTGCGTCCAAGCTGCATTGTACCGATAAGTCGTTGGTAGTGCATTGTACATTATTGTTTGCTTTCCGCGATTGGAAATGCATTGTATTGACATGAGGAAGTGTTATTACGGTAATTAGCCACTGTTTTGCATTGGATTGTTGGGTATTGTGCGTGTAGCTGTGTAGCGTTGTCATAACTTGCGATTTATGAATTGTCCATGTTTGTAAAGCGGTGCAGTAGCCTGTATTCTTGCTGCAAGACGGCCGTGCGTGGCTGCAAATACATTGTGTGTAATTGTACTATCGATTATTATCAATCCTGTGTTATCAGCAAGCGAAAATAGTTGTGCCCCCTTAGTCATTTCTGATGCCCCCTTGCCGAGTTCATCCTGCCGCCGGGCCTGGCTACGAGTAACCAGCTAAACTACACAAACGATTTTCCAAAAGTCAATGACCATTAAATGCGCCCAGTGTAAAAGCAGAAAGTAGGCCACAAAGACCCGTTATAAAAATGATTTAATTAATCTAAACTCACCTGATTCATTGTAGAAACGTGTGATTATGGTCGATTGCAGAGTTCAGGCGAAGTTAACTAGATGTTTATCTCTAGTCTACGGACCTTTTAGATCAGGGAGGTAGAGGACCGAGACGTTATTTCAACATGCGACTCTCTGCCTAAAGACAAAATGGAGAATAGAGAACATGTGACTCCACCTTCACTAACGTTCGAATGAAAAATTGGACTTCCGCCAACATACAAGTAATACTCCAGCTGCAGGCTTCTGCTTAACTCATTTTCAAAAGTTACCGTCCGATATCATTTTAACATTCCTCCTTTGTTCAATCATGTTGTCTGGTGTTCTACTCTGCACGGAGCGTAAAGTCACAAGAGAAAAGAGCCAGGCTCCGCCTTCACTTCCGTTCAACTGAAACGTTGGGATTCGGCCAACATTCAAATAATACT